>NC_056748.1:772170591-772218091 GCF_019279795.1 Protopterus annectens
CTCTTCAAGACTACTCAAGAATCTACCACTCCTCTATGAAATAATGCCTTCTTTCACTATTCCTGATATACCCCACCTTGCATAGGCCCCTTTTTTCTTATACAGATATAGATTTTTTAAGACTGCATCCACTATGACTATGGATTCTCTGGTTTCAAAAGTACAAACATTATTCCATATGTGCCTTGTTGACTTGTACTCTCACTGCTGACTGATCATCCCATGCCGTTCTAGTCTTCATTCCTAATTGCCACTGTTATTTCTTCCCCTCCAACTGTGCATATCTTGGCTTCTTGTTTCTTGGATTTTTTGTCTGTTTGTGTTTACAATTTATCTGCCACATTTCAAACCATGTCTCCATTCATATAGTGTCTCTTTTCATCCTTAAGTTTACCTTTTGTGTGCCAAGCTTGGAGCACAACTTTGTGCCGTTAACAAAAAGGTAAGCTTTTTTCCTTCTTCATTTTCATTTACAGGGACACTAAAAGCAGCAGTCCCCAGTAGAAACCTCCAAAATAGCCCAGTAATAATCATCCAGCCTCTCCTTTAAGGAAACTCAATTTTCTATTACCCTTCATGTTTACTGTACAGTTAATGTTTTATCCATCCTAGGACCTACACCACAAAATCTTTCAATTTTACTTAAATGTCTGTGCTGCCATGTCAAATGTTTTGGCAAACTCAAAGCAGGGCATGTGTACAGACAGTCTCTGATCTAACACTTCATTACCCTGTCAAAGACAGCTGTAATGTTTGTCTGGGATGACCTTCCAGTTGAGAATATAATGCTAACCTTGAGTACTGTTCTCCAATGGCCACCACATAACAGCTGTAGACCAACTTCCTTAAGATCAATTATTCATTCAGTGCATTGAGACTACAAGCAAGCCATCTAATGTGACAACATCAATATATTTAAATACTAGGGACTGAGACATGCTGGCTGCAGCAGCTCTCCTACAAAAAAGTGTGTCTTACTCAAATCAAAGAATTACGGTCTGCAAAACATACAGCATTTTCATTCGGTCCTCTAAACTATTTTCTTACTTTGCATAAAGGAATCTGACGTTAATGTTACAGCTGCTGTGCTGAAGTCAACATGATACATGAAGTTCAGTTATATCTGTATTTACATTGCACACAAAAGTCCCAAACACAGTGATTGCTTTCTTAAAATTTTTCCTATGTAGCATCACTAAACAGACTTGCAAAGCTACTCCCAATATTTTTGCATTACACTTCTGTATGAACTGTTTCTGCAGAATAAAAAAGATTGCCTTTAGTCTGCTACACCTTAACATTTTATAGTAGAATTAAAGTGTGCCATTTCGGTTTATACATCCCTGCACTTTGGAAATTAAGTGCTGCAATGGACTTTCTATCCTATCTCACTAAAATAATGTCAGCAGTTTCTTAATAAAAAGCTTTGTAAACTTAATAAGAATCTGCCAGCATAGTTTTATTGTACTGTCTTGCTGACGTTAGCTGTGAGATAGTATATATTTCAGCCATAGACTATAGTGGATATGGGCCTATGCATGTACTGTGGTGCATCCAAAGTCTAGGGATGCATCCACACACACTCCCTAAGCTGACATCACAGAGGATAAGGTTGAATTAACTTTTTAGTGATGTCACACAGAGAGCAGTACAATTTTATTAAGGATTTAACTTAAGTAATCGCACCATAAAGCAGGCACGTTTAGGGAGAAAAATGCAGGATGGCAGTGGAGGCACCACATGCTGTGGTACATTAAGGTATGTAAAAAAAAGACTGATGGAACACTAAGTGAGATTTTTATCATGTATATGATAAAACTAGTTTTGTAATGCATCAGAAGTCAGTTTAAAGATATTTACCTGCCATTTTAAAATTTCACTGTTACAAGGATTTTTATAATGTGTCAGAGATTAAAGATATTTACTTGACATTTTAAAATTTCACTGTTACAAGGATTTGACAAAACATTATTAACATAACACATGTCAGAAGACTCATTCATTTTTCTTTCACTTTTTAAACAGTTAGTCTTGAAGAAAGCCAAAGTGGTAGACAGCCGAGAAGAGACTTCTCCAGCTCATTCTCTCATATCCTGCAAAGTTGTAGCCCTTTTAATGTATCCTGGGTTTGCCTTGGGGCCTCCTACCAGTGAGCAGTGTCTGGTACACCTTGCACTGGAAGTGCCCAGATCTATTTCAGTCAAGTAGCCCAAACCATCTCAACTGATTCCTCACAACATGGAGGAGCAGTGGCTTGCAATCCTCCTTGTCTGCCAAGCTTTACACTCTCAGAAAGGAAGTGCTGCTACACCCTGCAATGGAAATTCATTTCTGGCACTTGTATTCATAATCTTATCCTCTGGGTCACTACCAAGACCAGAGGGTGAAGTGGGGACATGACGACTGGTAAACTGTAAGCTTCTTCCCACGATTCAACTTCTGCTTCACCACTAAAATCCAGTTTAACACCTGAAGTACTGCTACCAATTCACCATATTTCCAGTACTATCAAGGTTCTACAAATAAGTCCTAAGATAAACAAACAACTGCGTCTGTCTTCCAAGACAGAACCATGACCTTTGATGTGAAGGCGCTAATGTTCACCCCAACGATTTCTCATTCAGAAATGAATCAATACATGTACACTGGAAACTGCAGTCACTAGAAACTAACAGTAAACTCATCCACATACAAGAAAAATACTATGCGAAAGAAATTCTCAGTGGCCTTGCCAAACTGCTCCCATACCCAAGCCTTTTCCTTCAGTGATTGCTACAGCTGCTGCCTTTCTGACTTGCCAACAACTATCAGTCCATTTAAAAAAAAAAAAAATCAGACAAGCATTTAGACCAGAGTGCCTTCTGTGTGGAGTCTGCATGTCCTCCCCACAGTTGAGTGGCATTCGAAAGACATGCATGAATGGGCGTGTCTTTGTTGAAGGTTGGGCGCAGAGCTGGCACCTCGGCACATAAAAATCTACTGCTAATCATTAGCGGACCAGAGTTCCGCTGTGGCGACCTCTAACCAGGAAAAGCCGAAAGAAGAAGAACTTAAATCTCCTTACCTAATCAAAGCTACTGGTCACGTGATGTCTTAACATGGATAATTGTTTAAGAAATCTAATTTAAAAAAAAAAGGTAGGGCCATAGGAATATCCAAATGTAAAACTATAAACAAAATACTTATGGGAGCAAACTAGATAAAAACAGGTATATCATATTCTTGAAGTATACCTATACATTTTTTTCTTTTACCTTTGTTTATCTTTCTTTTTATAGTAAGTAGAGGCATCTTCATATGTATATATACACTTGATGGGATAAAATGTACTTTTTTAACCAGTTTGTTGCCATGGAAGACTCTTAATACAGATATTCAGATAAGCTGACAAAAATGCAAAAATCAGAGGTCAAAATGAAAACAGAGTATGACTGTCTACAAGAAGAGATGTTTCAAAAATGGTAGAATTAGAGGACAGAGTACTTGCGGAAAATCCGAGATTTTCTGTTCTACCAGAGAAACAAGAAAGAACAGACTATTAATTTAGGAAGGCACAAATAAGCACCTGGACTGGTATTCCACAGCAAGAGCTGCTAAATGAAAGGGCACATAATGTGTATGCTCCAAACCTGGCCATTAAAAAAAAAGCCAAGACCAAGAAAGAGTTGATCCTGACAAAACTGTGACAAAAGGGCAAAGTATTAAAAGCTAGAGACAGAGTATGAAAAAATGATTATTCCCTGTACACCATGCAGAAGAGAAAATTGTATTCCTGCAATCACAGTGTGTGGAGAGGCAGGTGTGAGATTCAAGCTGCTCTATCCAGCTGTCTTCAGAATATTTTTTTCCTGCAGGATCAAAGTGATTTTATATGCAGAACAGGCTAAGGAGGAAATACAAAAGTTTGTCCAACAAAAGGTGATATCAATTGCAAGGGGACTCATTCTTATTCTTATGATAAAGCACACAGAGAGATTTTGCCAGTGAAACTTTTCCACTATTCCAAAGGAAAATGCTTGAGACAGAGCACAGGAGCTGACTAAAAGAATTGGGAGTACTTCGGAATTAAACTGGAATCTGGACTTGGGAGATGGTGATAAACAGGAAGAAGACTAGCAACACGGAAATTAATGAACAGATGTGAGACTGTAAAGGATCAATCGCATTTGAAGTTGCAAAATATGACTGTATTAAGAAAAAGTGAAAGACTAGACTTTTGTTGACTTTGTTAAACGTACGGGGAGCTGACAGCATCTGCCTCACTTCATGTCATTAATGTTTGGAAGGACACCATGGGGAGGGGAACAGGAAGGAAAAAAGTAACCAAGTAAAAATTTCTGTTCTTAACAGTATGTCTATGAAACTTTTTATATTAATTGCATGTTAAAGCAAAACATGCTAGTTGTCTTTTTTATGTGATAAATACACTAAAATAAACAGATGCTTTTTATTCTTTCTTCTTTTTTAATATTAAGAAATGTAGGCATTACAATGCAAAGAGAAAAGGGCTAGACAAAAGCACATTTAAGTTAATATACTGTACTTTTGGGTTGTTGAGGTGGGGGTGGAGTGCCAAAGTATGCATCATAGGTAGAGCTGATATGCTTTCTCTTACTTTTACACAGGTGAAATGTCCAGATTAAGACTTCTGGCTTAATCTAATAAGTTTTAAGTGCAAACAAGTAAATAAAAACACAGTGAATCAGTGAATATAATGAAATGTTTTCTTTGAGCAATAAATATTTCAGTTTGCCTTTAGAAGCATATGTCAGAGAACTACATTTTTCTCTCTTGCGTTTCCATTGAAATAAGCTAAAAACGGGGCAATAAAAGGTTTAACACTGGTTTCTTTAAGGCTAAAAGTTAATGTCTTCTGAAAGGATGCAAGCTGTTTTTCACATCTGGGAGAGTGGAAAAAATGACACTGGTTAGTTTAAGTAGAAGCACAGGTAATAACATGCATCTTTGCATGGATAACCTCAGTTTTGGGTTAATTAAGGGTTGTGTTTGCAGCTGTCTATTTGCGGCAACTGTTCCTATTAGAAAGGTTAAACTTCATTACCTCATTCATTACTTAATTTGTCTTACCAGCTATAAAAATTATCCCGAATCCATCTGCTTGTCCGGCACTAAACAACATTCTACACAACTATGATCCTATTTGGTCATTACAATCCAATGAAGAAAAACTCCCGTCTGTCCACACACCTATCAAATCAGCTGCGCATCGTCTGTACTCATGTTGTTAAGGTCTGGAACAACTCTCTCACCATCAGGCCTATACCATCCCTCCCAGTCTTTCAAAACCATTCTGAAAGACTTCCTAGCAAAAAGCTGATTGTGTTCTGCTAAACAGGATAAACTATATCCCTAAATACGGGCAAATACCTATTCATACCTTACATCTCCTTATTCTGACTTCTTCACTCACTTCCTTACTTCTATCAATTTTTCACCTCTAGCTTTCTCTCTAAAGATACCATAAGCCTGCTTTTCTCTCACTTTGTATTGCAAATTCCTGATTGCACTATACTAACTTATTCAATTTCTATATAAATGGGCTACAACTTCTCTAAATTATTTTCATACAACTTGTATTTACTTTTAACCAATGTTTTAATATTAAGTCTAATTTGGTATAATTAAACTGCATTTGTTTTTGTATTATGTTAGTGAATGTATAATTATTATTCTTAAAATGTTTTGGAATACTTTTGCAGCTCTTATCCCTGGGGCTCCACTGAAAACGGGCTCCTACCCAGTTGGACTTTCCCAGTAAACAACTGTCAATTATTTGAAGATGTACATAATTTTGTGCATTTGTATGAACAGGTCATGGGGGTGTTTTGGGGTTGTGCCTTTTTTTTCCTCTTTTTTTGTTTGAGGGTTTCATTAAAACAAAGTCTTTTAAAATGTGACACAGGTTCCAACGTTAAGAAAAATGTATGAAGAAGTAGTCTGCCAAACATTAGTGGGTACATGCATCACAAAAGCTGGAAATAAACATTTAAAAAGCTGTCAAACAATAGGTGGGAATAATGACTTCTTATAATGGTAACACTATCCAGTAATACTGTCTTGGCATATAAATGGTGTGAAGACTGGTAGAGAAGGGGAGAAGGTTGCCAGCCTAGTCAAAAAGAATTTAATACATAATTCTGGCATTTGTAAATATAAATGTAAAATACAGGCTTGTGTCACAGTGTGGCAACATTGCCATCTGCTGTAAGGAAAACTAAGTCAAGCATTTCTTATTGGCCTTTGAAATTAAAATTACTTTATGTCTGTTCCTTTGAAGTTAGAATTTAGAGTCAATGAGTCTGGAGTAAGCATCCTGCCTATTATTTTAAGGCTAAAGTTACTTACCAGAATTTACATGTGGAATGTCCTTTATTGCTCTAAGTGTAAAAGAATGTAAAATGCAGTTTCTGTGCGGCCTGGGAACCAGGAAAGTGTAAACAAATGATGTAATGTTTTATCAGAACTGCAGTTTCAATTTAAACAGTGAGAACCAGAAATTAAGCATTTTGATCTTGGACATCTAACCTACAGCACTGCCTGTTGTCTTAAGTAAGTTATCTTAGAAGTATGTTTTCTTGTAGTAAAAGCTAGGAAATTAGAAGAAAGTTAGACTAAGTGTTTTTCTGTTATGTCAGAACTGTACTACTGAATTATTTTAAGTTTCTGTGTGATCTCTGAACTTTTGAATAGCACTGTGGTGTAGTAGTATCGTCTTGTGTTTAAGTATTTATTATTAAATATTTTAAAAACCTTTTACCTGTGGCTGGTCTGTGTAGAGATAAGTAAGCTATAGAGTACATTGCATGATTATAAGTGATCCTGAACTAAGCCACTCTAACAGGCCTTAAGACTGATTAGTCACACTTACCAATTGGATAATAATAGTACACAGTAATAATTGGACACCCTTTTAAGGGCCTTTGGGTAGCTGATAATCATTAGCTGGTGGTGGCGGCAGTGATTACTATAGCAATAACCCACGCCTGGGTGTGGGTAATGCTAAATTTACCCACGGTTGGCGTGGTTTGGTCCCGAGGGCGAAGCCCGAGGGACCAAACAAAGCCAACCGTGGGTAAATTTAGCATTACCCACACCCAGAAGTGGTTATTGCTATTATTATGACATTAATTAAGAAAAGAAACTATTCCTTTTCTTAAATAATGGCATAGTATAATGCCTGTTTACTGCCCTTCCGCAGATGCCTGGCATCCGCGGCAGTTCTGATGTACTGCGGCGCCTGCTGTACATCAGAACGGAGAAAGCAAGATCTCAGTTGCTTTTTTTGTAGTCGCGATGTAAATGAGTTTAACATAGCGAGACAGTTTAAAATAAGCAACGGACATCTCCGCTGCTTATTTTAGTGTCTCGCTATGTTAAACTCATTTAACATAGCGAGACATCAAAAAGCAACGGAGATCTTGCTTTCTCTGTTGCTTTTTTAAACACTGTCTCGCTATGTTAAATGGGTTTAACATAGCGAGACAGTTTAAAATAAGCAACGGAGATCTCCGTTGCTTATTTTAAAGCTGTGTCGCTATGTTACACCCATTTAACATAGCGAGATAGAGTATACTAATGGAAAAAGTCCGGCGACCGGACCTTTTTCCATTAGTATAACTCGATTTACAACGGGCACGCTGGCCAATCAGCGTGCACGTTTTGGGGGGGATCATGGTATAATACCGTATAGTCTGGGTAAAGGGGCACAGCTGGAGAATCTGCGTCAGCCTTTCCCAGGAGTGTCTGAAGTTATATAAACACTTATCTCAAAGTGTGTGTGTGTGTGTGTGTGTGTGTGTGTGTGTGTGTGTGTGTGTGTGTGTGTGTGTGTGTGTGTCAGCTACTTGGGCAGGGACATAAAGCACTGGTTGGACAGAGTGGGTACTGGGGGTTAGCTTGCCAGCTTGGCTGAGATCTGGACCCTACTACAGCTGTGCCAGTGGGGAGTCTTATTGGGGACCCAGGGAGCAACCAGCCCCACACTGACTGTGATCTCTGTGTGCACTTAAGGGAAATTGTACTTTACTGTGTGTATTTGTTATCCTTTCCTCTTATATGAGACGCCGTCTCTGGTGTTAGTGGTGAGGATTGAGGCTCCTTGATTGCTGGGCCAGAGCATGGGCATCACACATGGTCTCAAAGGTATAGACAAAAAGGAAAGAATATTTAAGAAATGCACAGTGCAAAGAGCAAAACTACAGGAGACATTTGGAAAGAACTGAACATGTGAATTTGATAAAGAAAGAATTTCAGGATAGATAATCAGAAGAACATCAGTGGCAAATAAAGAGGAGCATTTCTGTTAATTGTTAGAGGAGCTCCAATACGTGACAAAAAGGGAAAAAAGATAACGGTATATTTGTGGTAGTAAGAGGCTAATGGCAAGGGATGAGGATTATGCTGGCATGTATGTATATTTCACCTAAAACTACTTTCACAAAGCTTAAATTTTGGGAGAAATAATCAGCTTTCAGCAGAGATTATTTGTAGGTGGAGACTAATATGATTTGCAACAATGAGGATGTAATAACAAAAGAGGGTTAATTCCTGAAGAAATTTATGAAAATACTTGGTATGGAAGATGTGAATTCAGTAGAAGGAACTCAGAGTTTACGTATTATCCCCCAGGGTAAAATAAGGGTGTTAGAACTAGAATGAAAATATATTTCAGAGGAACGCTAACATTTAATTGAAAGCTTCTTACATCCAATAATTTCAGATCATGTACTAATAATTACCAAGATAAAAATGCAGAATAATAAAGTAAAGATGAGACACTGGTGCTTCCCCACTTAACTGTTTAAAAGGGAAATTTAAGAAATGGGTAGTGGAAATTATTTGAGAGTTATGAGGGAAGACAGAATTTCAGAAGTTGTAGTTAGTGAATCGGACAAAATTAAAGTGGAGTTTAAAAATAGGAAAGAAAGAAAAGATATGGCTAAGAAGTAATAAGAACTATTTAGAATGGCTGACAAAGTTTAAAATGTTACAACATAAGGGGAATCTCACAGACAGTACAAGAACAAGCACAATTGCAGTGTGTTAAAGATAACATAAGGGAGTACCTGGATAATATGCATGAGCTTAGAAAAATTGCTGTTAAATGGCTTTTAACAATGCCACAGCACATAAAGTTTTGGTACAACTTAGGCAATGGGAAGTAGAAAGGGTTGTTGCCAAACTTCGGGAGTCTGTAACCAGATACCCTGTGTACAAGTAGGTATTCGAGATGTTTTGGAAATTTTATGAAAATATGTATAAAGAGAAGTGGGGAAATCAAGAAAAAGCATAAAAGGAAATATTTATGGAAGACAAATATGCCGTGGTTGGAGGCAGCTGATGCTAGTCAATTAACAGTTAAGACATTAGGAGATGAGATCAAAATGGAGATGTATAACCAATCTGCAGGTTAATCACCAGGAATAGAAAGTATTCTGGTGGAAGTTTGGAAGCTCAGCAAGAAGTGAAAAGGGTCTGGAAGGTTTTGTTTAACAGTACTGTAAAAGGAGGAGAAGCACCAACATCCTGGAAAACAGCTGTGGTGGTATAATATCAGAAGACATCAGATCCAGCTTCATACAGGCCCATTTAAATTTTAAAACATGACTACAAAGTGTTTATATCTATAATGGCTAAAAGAATGGCAAAGGTGTTGCCAAAATGATAGCTATGGATCAATGTGATTTTGTGGAGGGAAAGCAAACACTGATAACATTAATAGGACAATGGTGATCCAGACGGAAGCAAAATGAAAAAGACTACTATTGCTGTAGGTTATCATGATGCAGAGAAAGCATTTTGCAAAGTAAAGTAAGATTCATGGGTAGAGTAATGGAAGCATCTGCATTTCCTGATACAATGTTTGTTTGTGTCTTTCGGCTTTTCCCGGTTAGGGGTCGCCACAGCGGAACTCCGGTCCACTAATGATTGGCAGTTGATTTTTACGTACTGGCTTGCCAGGCCTGACGCACAACCTTCAATGAAGGTACGCCCATTCACGCATGTCTCCACGCAGAAGACGATCTAGCTTAGAATCGAACCTGACAGCGTCTTACTGAGAGGCCGATATAATAATACTATTAATTACTAGGACATATGAGGGTTCAGAGGCAAAAAAACAAATTGTGGGGATTCCTGTCTAAGTCATGACTAAATAGAGGAACCAGGTAGGGGTATCCTCTTTCCCCTTGGTTATTTGTGGTCTAGTTAGAATCACTAGCAAAGAAATCAAGGGACTCAGAAATTCAAGAATATAACTGGTATGACATTCAAGAAAAGTAGTCTCATAGGTTGGTACTAGGCTATCGGCCCTAGGGCCTACACAAACCTAGCTATAACGATTCCCTGGCTATTTCTTCCCACAGTATTTACTTCCCTGGACCCTTGTCTAGCAGGGTGACAGATGTGATCCCCGGGGTGAATTTCCCATCTCCCATCCAATCATGAAGGTTCCTTTTGAAGAGGGCCAAAGAGGCGCTCTGCTTGGCATATATGGGCAGTCTATTCCAGAGTCTGGTGAGTCTCTGGGTCAGGAACCTATCCCTCCAGCATGTTTTGTTCATTGTGATGACAAGGTTTAGATCCCTGGAGTGTCTGTCTCTGAGGGATTGGGATTTCTTTAAGTGTAGCATGTCCAACAACTCTGGGTTTGACATGGCCTTGCATGTTAAGCAGAGATCGCCTCTAAGTAGACGATATGCAACAGAGTATAGGTGGAGTTTTTTTAGATGGTCAGCATAGGGTATCTGCTTTAGGCCTGTGATTCTTTTAGTGAGGTATTTCTGCAGCCTTTCCACTTGTTGCAGATGTCTTGACAGGTACATACCAAACGGGGTGTTGCATTCTATAATGGGTCTAATGAGGGAGGAGTACAGTGGGACAATGACCTCCTTTTTTCTGGATGAAAAGCCCTTAGTGATGAGGTGTGCTACATAGAAGGATTTCCTGACTGTTGTGGCGATGTGGTTATCGAAGGTGAGACCACTGTCACCTGTGTCCCTAAGTCTCTTATCATACTTTCGGTGTTTAGTGTACTGCCACCTATGTGGTAATTCACGGGTACATGTTTTTTCCCAAAGGGAATAACTATACATTTCTTGGCATTGAGCTTGAGCCCATGGCATTGGCACCAAGCATCTGTTTCTGTAAGGCCCTTTTGCAGAATATCCACATAATTTCGGGATTCAATAATGGCTCCCAGTTTGCAGTCATCGGCGAACTTTGTTAGCCAGAGTCCCTTAGTGTTGGCCTGCACTTCAGAGAAGTAGATGCCAAACAATAGCAGTCCCAGGACTGAACCCTGAAGTACTCCACTTGTTTGGAGCTGGATTTGGAGTCGGCTACTTTTACAGTGTGGGTTCAGTCAGTAAGCCAGTTGGCAACTCATTGAGTGATATAGGGATTAATGCCCAGCTTAGTAAGTTTATCTAGGATTCCACAGTGGGGGATGGTGACAAAGGCCTTGGCAAGGTACAGATAGGCTATGTGGACCACCTTACCCTTGTCCACGGCTCTGGAGAATGATCTGAAGAAGTCAATCAGGTTCAGGAGACAAGATCGTCCCTTCATGCACCCAAACAGTGTGGGGTCCAGTGTTTGATGGTTGCCAATGTCTTTGTTTATAAGTTCCATGATAAATACATTCCATGCTCTTGCAGATCCGGCTCGTCAGACTGACGGGGTGGTAGTTCCCAGGATCCAAGGTGGATTCCCCCTTGTGGAGTGGGATAACTGTAGCTGTGTGCCACTCATTAGGCACGAAGCCTGAGGTGAGGCTATGATTAAACATGACACTTAGGTGAGGTGCCAGTTCATTTTGTAATTCATGTAGTACACAGCTTGGGATATCGTCTGGTCCCATGGATGCTATATTCGTAGCTTTGGAGAGTGCGTTATTTACCTGTGTGGCCATTACTAACAGAATTTGGCAATCTTTCGGTACTGAGATGGCCCCTTTTGGGGGTGAAAGTTGCACTGAATCGATCTGCCAGGATATCCTTGGGATCAGTATGGTTAATACCATTCTGTTGTAGCTCATAGCAGATCAGAGCATTGCCATTTAGATTCTTGATATAGCTATAGAATGCCTTGTGGTTGTCTTTGGAATCTTTGGCAATTTTATTTTCGTAACTAGCTTTGGAGGATTTTATGAGGGATCTCAGCTTCTTACTGAGGCTGGTAAGGGAGTTTTTTTGCATCCTGGGATTTTCCTCTTTTTTGCAACAGTTTGTTGCTTTTGTTGTAAAGTTTATGACAAGAGACCACCAGATTCACTTCCTTTTTTTGGAGGAGAGCGCCTTGGTTCCATTGAGGATGGCACGATTCATGCACGAGTGGATGCACTCATACAGTGCCTTAGTATAGGATTCAGCAGTCAACCTTTCAGTTCCTGTCTGTATGGGTGTCATGAAGTTGGCTTTGGAGAAATTTTTTACGGAGGTTTCCTTACTGGGGGGGGGGGGGTTGTAGATGTCAAGGGTGATTAGCTTATGGTCAGACCTGACCGACGAGGGGGTGACCATAGGTGTGGAGCATCGATTTCCCGTGTTGCTAATGACCAGGTCTAGGATATTGAAGCCCCTGGTGGGACGAAGGATTAGTTTATCCAAGGCGTTGGAATTTATGAATTCCAAGAACCGTTGGGCAAAGGTGCTGGTACACGAGTAGTTTTCCCAGTTAATGACAGGGTAGTTGAAATTACCCAGTATTAGGGTGTTTGGTTGTATCTTAATATTTTCCAGTATGTTCAGAAAAGTGTAGTGAGAATCTTGGGGCATGGTGGGGGATCTGTAGCAAGCTACAATTTGTGATTACAGTCTTACCTAGTGTTAGTTGCACCTGGAGAATTTCACACGCATTGTGTTGGGCAACTAGCCTGGTGTCGTGAATATCCTTGGTGAATATGGACACTCCTCCACCTTTAGTATTTCAGTCCTGGTTTGGTGGCCGAAAAGTTTAGTAAGAGTTGTAGCCTAGTTTTTCAGGGGTGCTCTCTGGAGCCTTGAACCAGTCTCTATTTGCAGATTATATTATTTTGTATCAGACAGAACCAGAAAAGGACATCTCAGTGTTTTAGAACATTCGGAGACAGTTCCAAGTTTTTTTAAGATAGAAAACTAATGAAATAAAAAGAAAGAAAGAAAAAGAAAGGTTACAGCTGAAAACTATGTATCCACATATGAACTGACTCAGCAATACCCGTATTTATGGATGTGACGTCCCCACTCTGGGCCAGTAATCAAGAAGCCTGAATCCTCACCAATAACACTGGAGGACTTTCACTTGGAATACAAATGGCTACACTCAGAATTTCCAGATGCAGACCTCTCTGCATCAAGCACAGTTTCCCTTAAGAGCACACAGGGAACGCAGTCAGCTTGGGGTCTGGATTTATCTCTGTCTCACCCCAGGTCCCCAATAAGGCTTTCCACTGGCACAGCTATGTTCAGCACCATCTCTGTGAAACCAGTCCTTTGTGTCCCTGCTCCGTGTAGCTGACACAAGCACAGATATAACTTACACACACTCACTTGGGAAAGGCTGGCACAGATTACCCACTCTACCAACTTTGCCCAGACTTAGAGATTCACTACCACTAGTCAGTTACTATAAAACTCTTAAAAGGGTATCCAATTATGCTGAGTGAAGTTATTAATACAAATGGTAATGTTGACCAAACAACAAGGCTTTCAGAAGTGGCCAGAGTTATTACTGAATAGATATATGCAAATACTCAGCAATTAAATATTTTTTCTAAAAAGGACAAGCCACAATGAAAAGTTTAAATATATTTAATAATAAATAAAAGAACAAGAATATACTATTTACAGCAAACAGCAGAGTTTCAGTCACAGGAAATATTGAAAATAACAGCTGGAAAGTCACACAGTTATAGAAAAACAGTCCTTAACTATTCCACTATATTTTCTGACTGATCTAGAGAATTACTGCTCCTACTTACTAAACAGAGCAAGGCAAGATGATGTGGGTGACTGGTTCTTGTTATCAGATCCAAGACTGAATACAGAATATCGACAGCAATCTCCAACTAATATCTAATTATTATTTTTGGCTTATAGAATGACATCACACACATCTGGTCATCTGACTCCGTTTCCTGCACTATTCCCATTACTGGAATCTGCCAGGGTTTAGCACCTATGTGCTACAATACACACCAGACCTTTAGCCAAGTTTTATTTAAATATCTGGAAGTAATAAAACCATTCAACTGTTCTTCCAGGAGCTACAAACTATTCTCTAGCACATACTTTGCATCTCTGGTTCCATTCAAAACTGGGGGAGTAACATCTTTATGGTTTAACCCACAAAGTAATTTAATTTCAGATATATTTTAAAGTTGGCTGGACTGAGTAACCTCTTCTCTTCCAATATCCTCTGTTATAATATATACATTTAAACAGTACAATAATGCATGTACATTTCTTTGCTTTCCAGCAGAGCACACTGCTACATTTTTAACACAAACAGCTTTACAAATACATTTCCAAAGCAAGAATCTGTACAAATCAGTTATACAAATGACATGATTCTTTACAAAATTCCAGTTAGCTGTGCTGGCATATGTTACACATCCACTGCCCTAATTCACCTGGCATGGCTGGCAGTACCTCCTATCATCACAATGGGGACATGATAAAATGAAGTATTTAGGAGTACGAGTTAAAAAGGAGTCAGCTTTGGCAGCTAAGGATATGTGGGAAGAGACCAAACAAAAGAGAATACAAACACTGAGAAACTGGAAGCTCATGCCTGTGGCTATAGACAGCAATATACAAGCTGTAAAATGTTTTTATTCCCTTTAGCTTTATACATAGGTCAGGCATATTTTATAAACCAGAGAAGAAGTTGTGATAGTAATAAAGGTCTGAAGGATTTTATCTGGTATGGGAAGAGGGCAAGAGCCAAGTGGGTTAAGTTGATCCTTTCAGTAGAACAAGGAGGTTTAGGATTACCTGATCTGAATGGATATTTTACAGCTATACAGTTAAGGCTCTTACACATAATACAAGCAGAAAGCTACAGTTTTAAAGTAGAAAGGAATGATGAAGCAGGGAGTTAATAAAAGGAATACAGACGGTGGATTTTTGGATATAGATCCTTTAGCAGAAAAAGTTATACAGAATATTACATTCATAAAGTAGCAGAAAGTATTTTAAGAACTAAACTACTATAGGAATGGAGAAAGGCAATTCTGCTGATAAGGATGACTGCAATTGGGGTACAGAGAATAGGCAAGAGGAGGCTGGAATTTACTGGAGGAAGCTGTCAAAGGAACAGTGGTATTGGAAACAAATTATAGTGGGAATGGTAGTAGAATACGAAGAGGCCAAGAATATATTTGGACTGCAACCTAGAGACTGCCCTCCCCATCACGGACTGAGAGTATAGGCAAAGAGAAAGACAGTGTCATCCTAAATGGAAGATCCACACTAAGTTGTCAGTTACATCTTAAAGAGAAGTTGCCGTTAAAAAGGGATAATTAGTAAGGAAGTTAAAATAACACAGTAACTACAGGAATCAGAGGAGGTCAGAAAAAATTGGGAAGAGAGATTAGATAAGCAATTTACAAAGAAACAATGGTAAGATTTAAGATTTTTGCCTGGAGGTGTTTACATAGGTACTTTTGTACCCTAAGCAGACTCCAAAAGAATTTCTTCCTTAGGTAGATGGCAAATGCTGGAGGTTTAATGGGGAAGAAAGTACTTGTGAGCATATGTTCCCCCAAGTGTAATGAGCTGGCAGACTTTAAAAATTCCTTTGTCAGAAATACTGAGCGAGCAAAGGAGTGTTACTAAAGAAATCATTTTTTGAGCTAGGCTACAGGATCTGAATTGCCTAGACATAGCAAGGGGTTTTTAAATTAATTTAGTTCTGCTGGTTGCCAAAAAAAAGCAATTACTAGAAAATGGAAATCAAAGTCTAAACCAGCCATACTTGAAGCAATGAAATTTTAACAAAGATAAAAGAGCAGGAAGTGGAATCTTTAGAAAAGAGCAGGAGTACATTTCATAAAAAAAATCTGACATTGTGGGAACAATAAACACAGAAAATGTTATGGATGAGAATGAAGTTTAAGAGAAGGCTGGAACTGAACAATTTATGTAACGTTAGATTACTTACATAATACAGAACAATATCTGTGATGCATAATGTTTATAAATGTGAACTTGTTAATATGGTTTGGTTACATTTATATAAATGTAAGTTTGCCTACGTCTCAAGTAATAATTCAATGAAGGCGTTTTTTTTTTTTTTTTTTTATTAAAAAATGGTACTCCACCCCCTCCCTCCACAGTAAGATAGGACTGCATGTTAAAGTAATTCAAACTACGGCTAACATCTAACTTACTCAGTTCCTAGCTTTGCAAATGGGCTGTGCCACATCACTCCTCTTCAACCACATTCCTGCTCAACTCCCTTCATATCCTCCTAGTAGCTGTACTGTAACTCACTCACGTTCCTCCTTTTGTTATACTCATTCACCCTGAATTACCCTATTTTTCAAATCTAACTCTATCACTACAGGCCATTTTGCTTTCTGTTGAAAATAGCAACAATTTGTTGTCTATGTATTTTATCAAATTTGAAATGTGGTTCTCTCACTTTTGGAAAATGTTGTAAAGACCACTGTATACTATTGTCTTTCAAAAGTTAGTGTCACTTTCTGTTACTATTGCCTCCCCTGAAAAATGGATCGTATGCCCAGTTGGATTTTCCTGGTAAACAAAAGCAATAAGTAAAATAAGTAAGTACAGTTGTGTAAGTTGCACTTCCCTACACAGTAAAGTTATGTAAAATCTTACCATAACAATAGATATTCTGTTCTTCACTGTTGTTGTATTTTTCACAGTAGGATTTGCCTGCCAAGGATAGCCCAACATCAGGCCAGTATACCAAAGCCTTTAGATCTTATATGCGCCGTATATCACACATATGCTCCCAGTACAGCATGGAGAGCATAAAGGCAACATACGGACAGTTACCCAGAACTGAATTGCTCCATAACAGAATACTCTCCACAGGACAAAAATGCCATGCACATGCAGAAGGAGAAGCATGCAGACAGAAATGGGAGACCCTCAGCCAGGAGTAACCAAAACAAAATCTAAAGGGGAAAAAAAGGGAGTTGGAGGGCGGAAGTGAATACTGCAACAATGAAGAGAAGGAAATTTACTGTTAAGATAAGATTTTACACAACTGTACTATGCTCTTATATATCACTGTTGTAGTATTTTTCAAAGTAGGGAGAGTATAAAAGCTCAAGAAAAGGACTAGGAGGTGGAAGGCTGGTAAAAGCTCAAGAAAAGGACTAGGAGGTGGAAGGCTGGTAAAAGCTCTCAACAAATCCATGCAGAATGGCTTAAGCAAACCCTGCTCTGGCCATAGAATCTATATCAAATGTATAATGTAATGTTTAGTAAAGGTACGTTCTGAAGACAGAGTAGCAGCTTAAAAGATGGAATTGGTGTCCAACCCCCTAAAGAAAGCACCAGAAAAGGAACAGCCCTAGTGGAGTGAGCTCTAATGGAAGGAGACTGACATCTGTGAAAATAAAGAAATGGGTCTTAGAAATCCGGGAGGAGATGGCTTAGTTAGAAACAGACAAACCCAATGTCCTAAGCTGAAAACAAAAAGCTGGTCAGACTTATGAATGGCCTTAGTTTTATCCAAATAATACTAGAGTTGTCTTTGCAAATCCAAGGTATGAAGGACCCGCTCACTAACAGACTGAGGAAAAGGAAAAAAGGATGGAAGTTGGATTGCCTGATTCAAAGATAGCTCACTGACCACCTAAGGCATAAAAAAGGATTACTACAAAGGGATACACTGTCCCTGTGAAAAAATAAAAAAGGAAGTATGGCCATAAGGGCCTGAATCTCAGAAACCTTCTAAACAGTAGTAAGAGCAACTAGTAAGGCAGTCTTGCAGGTACAATGTTAGAGAAGCTGAACCTGCAGGCTCAAAAGGAGCCTGGGTCAACTTTTCTAAAACAAAATTAAGGTCCCAAGGAGGAGCAGTAAGCTTCCTTGGCGACCTAAGATGTAGGATGCCTTTAAGAAACTGACTTCAACATGAGAAGCGAAAGGAGGATTCAAGGGCAGACAAGCAGAAATAGCTGAAAAACAGGCCTTTGCAGAAGAATAGGCTAAGTGATAATGGAGCAACTCGCAATATAGAAGACAACCAGAGGGATCCCCAATGACAAATGATCCTTGTTACGAGCATGGCACCAGAGAGAAAAAGTACAGTTGTGTACACTTACCATAAATGTAGATGTTCGAGTGTATTCACTGTTGCAGTCATCACACTTGGGTTTATCTTGCCTGCACGTAGCCCTCAGTTGGCCCAAATACCAGTGTCTTGGGATTTCTGTCTCGGATGCTCTCGCCTCTTCCATGACGTCAGCCGACACCATTACATCAGTTTTTCTTGCCTCAGATGTCAGGAGCCCCCCAAAATAGGAAGCAATTACATGGTGTGGAACACCTCCAGTAAATGTAAATACCACTGCCATAAGATATGGGCAAAAAAGAAGACAGGCAGAAAGTATAGAAAAGTCAGGGGGCTGGAGGGAGGGTAACCAGGACAGCAACAGTGAATAGTGTCGAACATCTACAGTTATGGTAAGTGTACACAACTGTACTATGTTCTTTGTGTTTCACTGCTGTAGTCATCACACTTGGGTTGATTCCCAAAGCTGAGGAAAGGTGGAGGCAGTCAAGAAGTATTAGGGCTGGCTAGCAGGCATTGTAAGACTGCTGTGGCAAATCCAGCTCTGGATTTAGAAAAAAATAGGTAAGTGGTAATGCTTGGTGAAGGTGTGTACAGAGCTCTAGGCTGCAACTTCCAGGATGTTTTTGGTAGGGACCCCCCCCCCCCCGAGAAATGCTGTAGTGGTTGAGGTAGCCCTAGTGGAATGAGTTCTGATCCTCTTTGGGGTAGGTTTCCCATGATGTTTGTAGCACAAATGGATGCAGTGTGCTATCCATTTGGAAATGGTTTGCTTTGAAATGGCCTTGCCCTCTGCCCCTGCAGCAAAGTTGACTAGCAGCTGGTCAGATTTTCTGAAAGGTTTAGTCCTGTCAAGGTAGAACCTGAGCTGTCTGTGTACGTCCAAGGAGTGCAGGATCCTTTCCCCTTTATTCTGAGGATTAGGAAAAAAGGTTGGTAAATGGATGGATTGGTTTAAAGCCACACTGGATGCCACCTTGGGCAGAAATGATGAGAGAAACCCTGCCTGCATGGAAGATCATGAAGAGTTCCACAGCCATAAGGGCCTGTAACTCAGACACTTTTCTTGCTGAAGTGATGGCTAGAAGTAAGGCTGTTTTCCAAGAGAGGAATTTTAATTCTGCTGTAGCAGCAGGCTCAAAAGGGGAAAGCGTGAGCTTCTCTAGTACAAAGTTAAGGTCCCAGGCAGGAGTGGGAGCTGTCCTCAGGGGTCTTAAATTGTTAGCTCCTCTCAGGATCTGTTTGACCAGAGGGAGAGAAGAGGGGTGGCTCAGTATTATAATGAGCTGAGATGGCAGAGGCATGAATCTTAATTGATGAGAAGGATAGGCCTTTGTGGAGCAGCTCTGCTAGATAATCATCGGATTTGAGGTAAGGTGGGCATGGCTGTTTTTTCCCTGAGACTGGCTCCAAGAACAGTATCTTTTCCACTTTTCTGAAAAGGATTTCCTAGTACTAGGCCTCCTGGCCTCAAGGATGACATCCAGCACATGTTTGCTAAGGGTTGCTAGTGATGTATTCAGGGAATAAGCCAGGCTGCTAGGTTCAGGGTTTGCAGCTGAGGTTGCAAAATTTGGCCCTCCTGCTGGGACAGCAGAGAGGAAGTCTGATGCAAGTGCCAGGGTGGCACTGCTGTCACACTGCATAAAAGTGGGTACCAGTGCTGGCGTAGCCAGTCTGGTGCAATAAGGATTGTCCTTGGCCTGTCCTGTTTGATCTTGAATAGTACTTTCGAGATGAGAGCAGAGGGGGAAAGGCATAGATTGAGAGGTTTCCCATGTAAAAGACAGGGCATCCACTTTCCATGCTTGGCTGTGGGGAGTTCTGGTGCAAAATTTGCTCGACTGATGGTTTTGGGGGGAAGCAAAGAGGTCCACCTCTGGAGTCCCCCAGCTGTGGATTAGAAGCTTGAACTAGTAGGGATTCAGTTTCCATTTGTGTGGGTCCATTAGATTTCTGCTTAAGTCATCTGCCAGTGAATTTTGTTTGCCTGGCAGGAATTGAGCTTGCAGGTGCACTTGATTGCTCAAGGCTGTGTTCCACAGAGCCATGGCTAACCTGCAGAGTGGGTAGGAATGTGTTCCCCCCTGCCTGTTTATGTACCACATAACTGTGGTGTTGTCTGTCTTTATCAAGAGTTTTCCTGGAAGGATAAGGTATTTGAAGGCTGTCAGTGCATTCTGTACAACTAACATTTCTTTTTGATTGACATGCAGGTACATTTATCTTGGGGTCAATTTGCCTGCCATGTGAGCACCCCATGCATAGTCTGATGCATCTGTTGTCAGGGTTTGGGTGGTGGTGGTGGTGGGGGGGTTGAGTGAAAGGGAGTCCCTTGTTGTGGTTGCAAGCCTCTGCCCACCAAAGGAACTCTGTCCTTAGGCAAGGAATGACAGGAATCACTATTTCTAGGTCCTGAGAATGTTGACACCAGGGACTTTTCAAGTACCACTGAAGTTTCCTCATATGCAGTCTTGCATATGGAATTAGGAGGATGTATGAATCTATGAACTCTAGTGCTTGGAGTATTTTTCTTGCAGATAGCTGGGTTTGGGTGGCCAGTAGTTTGAAGTAATTTGTCAAATAAACCCGCTTTTCTGGAGTGAGGAATACCATCTGGGAAGTTGTGCTCAAGCTTGCTCCCAGGAATACAATCTTTTGGCTGGGTACCAGATGTGATTTATTTTTGTTGATGGTATACCCCAGAGAAGTTAGGAGTCTCTTTACAAACATCAGGTGCTGAAGTAGCAATTCCTGGCTGTCTGCCTGAATCAGGCAATCGTCCAAGTATGGGTAAATTTGAATGTTTCTCTGCTTGCAGTACGCAATGGCTGGAGCCAGACACTTTGTAAATACCCTTGGTGCAGTAGATAAGCCAAAGGGAAATGCAGAGAACTGATAGTGCATACTGATAGCTTGCCCTGAAACGTAGATATTTCCTGAAGGATTCCCTTATGGGGATGTGCAGATAAGCTTCTTTTAAGTCTAGGGTGACCAGCCAGGAGTCCTTGTCTAGCATAGGAAGCAGCTGCTGGAGTGTAAGCATTTTGAACTTTGGTACCACCAGGAAGGTGTTGAGAATTGACACATCCAGGATAGGGTGCCAAGAGTTCTCTTTTCTGGGCACAAGGAACAGTCTGGAGTAGAAACTCTGTCCCCTTTGCTCTGCTGGAACAGGTTGAATAGTCCTGATACTGAGAAGAGAAAGTACTTGCTTTTGGGCCTCTGCCTACTGGTTTGGAGGAATGTCTGGCAACCTGTTTGGGATGGCAGTGAGTGGAAGCAGAATCTGTAACCCTGGGATACAATGTTTAAGATCCATCGGTCCTGGGTAATGAGCTCCCAGTTTTTTTGCATGCAGGGCGATTTTTCCTCCTAGGGGTGCAAGCATTTGGGCATGGCTGGGCAGGATGAAGAACAAGTCACTGTGAACTTTTTCCATAAAGAGGTGGTTTACCACTTCCTGTTTTTGAGGTGGGAGCACTCCACTGTTTATATCTGCGCGTACCCTGAGACTGTAGTCTTTGTGGTCTGTTGCCCCTGGGTTTGGACTGAGAAGGTCTGGGAGGGACTGGAAAGGACCAGTTTTGTGAAGGTCAATGCCTACTGAATCTAGGTGGCTGCACCTGTAGGAAATCTTTAACAGTTTGCACAGATTTAGCTTTTTCCTCCATCTTTTTAAGAACTTCTGTTTTTGTGCCAAGCAATAATTCTTGGTTTAATGGAGCATTTAGTAATTTTGCTTTGACATGGTCTGGCAAGATTTGTTCCTTCAGCCATGCATGCCTTCTCAGAACAGACCCAGTGACAGCAGCCCTGCAAGATGCTTCTAAGGCATCAAAGCCACACTGCAAAGTAGGTTTACCAACTTGGTTTGCAGAATGCATTAATTCTTGTAAACCTTTATTTTCTGCACAATCAGGAATCAACACCATTTTTTTGTTTAATTAGCTCCATAACATGCTGCTGGTACTTCAACATGTGAAACTGGCAATTTAAAGCCCTGATGGCAAGGGTTGCAGAGGTATATACCTTCTTTCCCCATAAGTCTAAAGCCCTAGAATCCCTGTCAGACGGGGTAGGGTTTTTGGCTATAGTAGCCTTAATACCTTTAGGTCCCTTGGAAATGGTCTATGGATCTGCAGTGGGATTTTTAAATAGAAATTTGAGAGCGTCAGGTACTCTGTAGTACCCATCAGGTTTTCTAGGAGCTGGTGGCAAAGTATCAGGGGTAAGACTGGATTCCATGAAGACATCATCTACAACCTCCAGAACAGGGGGTATAGCTAGAGACCTGTGGTGAGGCAAGTCTAAAAATTCCCTGAGTCTCTATTTGGACTGTGGGTAGTCCTGGCATTCCCAGCAGAAATGCTCCCATAAGGTATGCAAGGTTTCATCAAAAGAAATATCCTCTGGGAGAGGCAGATGGAATGGAATCCTCTGCATCTGAATCCTCATAGGTAGATAAGGGTATGTCCTAGTAATCAGAGGGCTCAGAGTCATCGGACTCATGGTCTGTAGAATCAGAAGGAAAATCAAATCTTTGTCTTTTAGAGGGGAAAGCCTGGCTTCCCTTAATTAAAGTAACAAGGTCTTCAGCCATTCTAAGCATTTGTTTCTGTGGCATGGGAGCTTGAGAATCCACTTTGGTCGTCCGTTTCTTAGGTGCAGTGCAAACTCTGGGCCTGAGAAATTCGGTAGTTTTAGTCAGAAATGAAGTAGTCTGTTTAATTACAACATCGGAAGGTCTGAATACACCCTCAGGAGCCAGTGCCTGCACAGCGGCTCCGGACCCATCCAAGGTAGAGACATCCGCAGGTTCCAAAGTTGAAGAAGCATCTCACGGCATACCAGACTCTGAATGGGTCTCAGTAGAGGCCTGCGAATCTGCAGAAGTGGGTATCAGGGGCTGGAAAAGTGCCTCACTGAGTACCGGCATACTGGCGACTAGCTTAACAGAAGCGTCGTTGGCAGTTTTGGACCTATGCGGTCTGTCTCTGTCTTTATCCTTACTTTTTTTGGAAGATCGGTAGTCGGATGGCTTATTGAAGCCACTTTGGAATACGGAGAATGAGAGTGAAAGAATTTAGCAACAAAGATAGCCAAGATGAATAGTTCGGGCATTGAACAAGATACAAAACCGACAGCGAGAAACGTCGTGGTTTGGGCCTAAACAGGTGACGCAGTAAGAATGAAAACCTCTGTGAGGTATTTGCTTTCCACAGGCAAGACAATTGTTAACTTTTTCTGACATTGGTTAGAGCAAGAAAAAACGATCCCCAACGGGGTACTTGGCTTTTGAAGACTTCAGGTTTGAAACTCGAATAATGACAACTTCAGGTAGCGGCTGACCAGCACTTGCTAACTGCTTCTGCTTCGGGCTCCCGTTCAGCAAGAAAAGTTGATGTAATGATGTCGGCTGCATGTTTTATACCCCTAACGAACTGACATAATGGAAGAGGTGACAGCATCCGATGCAGAAATCCCAAGACTCGGGTATTTGCGCCGACTGAGGGCTACCTGCAGGCAGATAACCAAAGTGTCAGCAATACGACCACATGTATACTAGATAACCAAAGTGTGTTGACTGCAACAGTGAAACACGAAGAAAGTACAATTGTGCACCTACCATAAATGTAGATGTTTGAGTGTACTGTTGCAGTCATTACACTTGGGTTATCCTGCTGGCAGGCTACCCTCAGTCGGCCTGAATTCCAAAGTCCTGGTCCGGCATCGGTTGCTGTCGCCTCTTCCCTGACGTCAGTGCGTCAGGGGTATATAAGATGCAGCCGACGCCATTTTCTTCAGTTTTTCTTGCCCCAGATGTCAGGTGCCCCCAAGAAGGTAGGCAATACATATTGCTTATGAAAACATGCAGTAAAATAAAAATAATACCTTCATCTACAAGCAAATACACCACATAGGTTGTATAGGATAGCGAAGTATAGAAAAGTCCCAGCAAAGAAACGGGGATTTTGGGTGGGTAACCTGGACTGCAACAGTGAATACACTCGAACATCTACATTTATGGTAGGTACACAACTGTACTATGTTCATCGTGTTTCACTGCTGCAGTCATTACACTTGGGTTGAATCCCAAAGCTGAGGTAGGGCGGCTGGGTCTAAATAGGATTAGGAGTGGCTATGAGGCCCTGCAGAACTGCAGTGACAAAGCCTGCTCTGGATTTAAAGTAAAGAGGTAAGTGATAATGTTTGGTAAAAGTGTGCACTGAACTCCAAGTTGCAGCCTCCAAAATTTCCTTGGTTGGTACTCCTCTGAGAAAGGCTGCTGAAGTGGCTGCTGCCCTGGTAGAATGTGGCCTAATATTCTTAGGTACTGACTTGCCACGCTGTGCATAGCAGAAACGAATACAGTGTCCTATCCATTTTGAAATGGTCTGCTTTGAGATTGTCTTTTCTTGTGATCCTGCAGCATATGCTACAAACAGTTGCTCAGTTTTTCTGAAAGCTTTTGTTTTGTCCAAGTAGAAGCGTAGCTGCCTGTGTATGTCCAAAGAGTGCAAAAGTCTCTCCCCTTTACTCTCGGGATTTGGATAAAATGTTGGCAAATGAATGGTTTGGTTAAGAGCCACACTGGATACTACCTTTGGCATAAATGTTGGGTTTGTCCTTAGAGAAACCCTGTCCAGATGAAAAATGATAAAAGGTTCCACTGCCATTAATGCCTGTAACTCTGAGACTCGTCTTGCTGAAGTTATTGCTAGGAGCAGAGCAGTTTTCCATGATAAGAATTTTATGTCAGCTGTATTGGCTGGCTCAAAAGGAGGTAGTGTGAGCTTTTCTAAAACAAAGTTTAGGTCCCATGTAGGTATCGGTGCTCTCCTTGGGGGTCTTATGTTTTTTGCCCCTCTGAGGTACTGTCATAGCAGTGGATGAGAGAAAATAGGAGGTTCCGTATTGTAATGAGCTGAAATGGCAGAGGCATGGATCTTAATTGATGAGAAGGATAGGCCTTTGTCCAGCATCTCAGTTAGGTATTGTAAAATCTGAGGAATATTTGGAAGAAGTGGTTCAAGTCCTTGTGCCTGGTTCCAAGCACAGAATCTCTTCCATTTTTCTAAATAAGATTTCCTGGTGCTGGGCCTCCTGGCTTCCAAAATGACATCCATAACAGCTTTACAGAAAGGTGTGTTCTGAGTGGCTATATTATCCGCCATGCAGCCAGATTCAAGGTTCTGAGTTGGCTGTGCACGATCTGATTGTTTTGTTGAGTCAGAAGATGAGGAATTAGAGGTAAAGTCCAGGCTGGGCCTTGAGACAAGCTCTTTAGGATTGGGTACCAGTGCTGGCGTGGCCAGTCTGGGGCAATCAAAATAATTTTTGGCTTCTCTTGTCTGACTTTTAGGAGCACTTTGGGAAGGAGAGGCACTGGTGGGAAGGCATAAACTGTTAGGGTTTTCCAGCTGAAAGATAGAGCATCCACTTTCCATGCTTGTGAGTGATAAGTCCTTGTGCAGAAGCTTTGTAGTTGGTAGTTGTGAGGGGAGGCAAAGAGATGTATGTCTGGGCATCCCCATTTGCTTGTTATCATGCTAAAGACCTGTGGATTTAGTTTCCACTCGTGTGGGTCCATGAGGTTTTTGCTTAGTGCGTCTGCCAGAGTATTTTTCTTTCCTGGCAGGAATTGTGCCTGCAGATGTACTTGATAGGTCAGTGCTGTGTTCCACAAAGTCATGGCTTGCCTGCAGAGGGGGTAGGAATGTGTGCCCCCTTGCTTGTTTATGTACCACATAACTGTAGTATTGTCCGTCTTTAGTAATAGTTGTCCTGGATGTAATAGATCCTTGAAGGCTGTCAGGGCATTCTGTACAGCTAGCATCTCTTTTTGATTGATGTGAAGATGCATTTGGTCCGTGGGCCACGTGACCTGAATATATTTTCCTGCCATGTGTGCCCCCCCAAGCATAATCCGATGCATCTGTTGTTAGTGTCTGCCTGGCTGTAGGTAAAGGGAAAAGCTGTCCCTTGTTGTGGTGACAGGCCAGTGCCCACCACCGAAACTCCTGTTGCAGGCAGGGAATAAGAGTTATTATTGTTTCCAGGCTGTGGCAATGTTGAGTCCAAACACTTTTTAGGTACCATTGTAGCTTCCTCATATACAGTCTTGCATATGGAATTAGCAGGATGCAAGATGCCATGAAGCCAAAGCCTGCAGAATTTTTCTTGCGGGTAGCTAGGTCTTTATTGCCATCATTTGAAAGTAATGAGTCAGTTGCCTTTGCTTGTCTGGTGTGAGATAAGCCATCTGGGCAGTTGTATTTAAGCTTGCACCCAGGAATATTATCTCTTGAGAGGGCACTAGTTTTGATTTCTTTTTGTTTACTGTGTACCCTAGGCAAATTAGTAATTCTTTTACAAACGCCAGATGCTTTAGTATAATGTCCTTGCTCTCTGCTTGAATAAGGCAGTCATCCAAGTAGGGATATATTTGAATTCCTTTTTGTCTGCAAAATGCAATTACTGGTGCTAGGCATTTTGTGAAGACCCTGGGCGCAGTAGATAAGCTAAAGGGCAGTGCAAAGAATTAGTAATGCATTGAGCCAGCTATGAATCTGAGGTATCTTCCGCAAGATTGATTGGGACATGCAGGTATGCCTCTGAGGTCCAAAGTAACTAGCCAAGCCTTCTTGCCCAGCATGGGTAGAAGTTGCTGCAGTGTCAACATTTTGAATTTTGGAACATCCAGGAAAGTATTTAGAAATGACAGGTCCAGTATTGGTCTCCAGCCTTTGTCCTTTCTGGGTACCAAGAAAAGTCTTGAGTAAAATCCTTGCCCCTGTTCTTGCTGTGGTACTTTTTGAATAGCTCTCATGTCCATGAGAGCAGACATTTGTTTTTGTGCCTCTGCCCATTGGTTTTGTGGCAGGTCTGACATACCTTTTGACCTTGGTAGGGTGTGAAAGTGGAACCTGTAACCCTAAGAAACAATATTCAGTACCCATTTATCCTGGGTGATTCATGTGCCAATTTTGTGAGAAAAGTGCTAGTTTTCCCCCTAAGGGTGCTGTCAAAATGTAAGTGGTTGGCTTTTGTAGAGGGAAGTCATTGGGACTGTTTCCTATAAGGTTGTGATTTGTCTTCTCTGCCTTTGGGGGCTGAAGCACCCCATTGTTTAGGTCTGTATGAGCCTTGGGGCCGAGGTCTGCCTCTTGGGCGTCTGTACCTGCCTCTTTGTGGCCTGTCTGACACTGGAAAGGACCAATTTTTAGAAGGCCAGTTCCTGCAAAATCTAGGTGGCTGAACCTGTAAGAAATCCTTTACTGTCTGCATTGATTTTGCTTTATCCTCCATTTTCTTTAACACCTCTTCTGCCTTAACACCAAAGGAAGTATCATGCTGTAATGGAGCATCCAATAATTTTGCTTTAACATGATCAGGTAAACTTTGTTCTTTTAACCAAGCATGCCTTCGAATGACAGAGCCTGTAACTGCAGCTCTGCAAGAAGCCTCTAATGAATCAAAACCACATTGCAGAGTATGCTTTCCCACTTGTTCAGCTGCATGCAATAAATCCTGCATTTCCTTATCGTCAGGACATTCTGAGGTTGCAAGCATTTTCTGTTTTAGCAAAGACATTAGGTATTGTTGATATTTAAGCATGTGAAACTGGTAGTTTAAAGCCCTTACAGCTAAAGTAGCAGAAGTGTAAACTTTTTCCCCCATCGATCCAGTGCTCTAGAATCCCTATCAGAGGGAACAGGGGTTTTTTTTACAGTGGAAGCCTTGACCCCTTTGGGACCCTGAGAAATTGTTTCTGGGTCAGCAGCAGGGTTTTTATAAATAAATTTATGAGAGTATGGGACCCTGTAGTACCTGTCTGGCTTGACTGGTGCAGGGGGTAAAGAATCAGGAGACAAACTGGATTCAGAAAAAAAACATCATCAACAATATCTAGTACAGGGGGGGATAGCAAGGAGCCTGTGCTGAGGCAGTAAAAGAAAGTCTCTGAGCCTTTTCTTGGATTCAGAATAATCCTGGCTCTCCCAATGGAAATGCTCCCTCATGGTGTGCAGGGTTTCCCCAAAAGAGTAATCCTCAGTTGGAGAGGCTGAAGGGATGGATTCTTCAGCATCAGAGTCCTCATTGGGAGGAAGAGAATATCCATGGTCTGAAGAGGAATCAGAGGAAATAGAAACCTGGTTAGAGGAGTCATAGTCAGTGTCTTGCCTAGGCCTTTTATCAGGAGGGGGATGGGAACCCCTGATCAAAGTAATTAAGTCCTCAGCCATTTTAAGCATCTGTTTCTTTGGCATGGATGACTGTCCAGGAGAATGCTGTACTTGTTTCTTTGTCTTTAATGGTGTTTTAGACTTTGCCTTGGCTGCTGAAGTGGACTTGATAGTAAGCTGTGAAGGTCTGAAAACTCCCTCAGAAGCAGATGCCTGCTCAGTGGCACCGGACCATCTGAGGGAATAGTTTCCGTAGGCCCAATACCTTGAGTTTCCAGAGGCCTAGTTGTCTCCACGTGGGAGTCTGAGGTGGCCTGTGCCTCTGAGGTAGCGGGTGTCAGGGGCTGCAAAAGCGCCTCACTGAGAACTGGCGACTGCCTAGAAGAGGCTTCGTAGTTTGTTTTGGACCTCGGATGACTGTCCTTTTCTTTGTCTTTGCATTTGTTATGAATTCCGGTCGTCAGTTGTTCCGACGGCATTATGTAGTTAAACCTTCGGCCAAAGCAATGTAAAGCAAACTCAAACCGACGCTTAATAGTGTGTTGGTTGAATCTAGCACAAAACCGACAACTAGCAACGTTGTGGTCAGGGCCTAGGCAAGGAATACAGTAAGAGTGAAAATCTTTATGAGGTATTTGCTTCCCACAAGAAATACAATTGTTAACTTTTACTGACATCGGTCTGGAGCAAGAAAAAGTTTCCCCAATGGGGTAATCTGCTTTATTGTAGACTTCGGTTCTGAAATTCAATTTTGAAAATCTCAGGATTCTGCCGACTGGCACTTGCAAACTGCTTTTGCTTCGGGCACCACGCGGCAAGAAAGACTGAAGAAAATGGCATCGGCTGCATCTTATATACCCCTGGCGCACTGACATCAGGGAAGAGGCGACAGCAACCGACGTCAGACCAGGACTTTGGAATTCAGGCCGACTGAGGGTAGCCTGCCAGCAGGATAACCCAAGTGTAATGACTGCAACAGTGAAACACAATGATCATCATCCTCTTCCATCTGGACATACAAGACTTTCTGGTTGCAGATTTTCTTGCCTCCTGTAAAGCCCTGAGCATGTCCACAGAAAAGAGGTGTCTAAAAGAAAACCCTAACACCCACACCGTCAGCTGGAGAGTGAACAAGTGAAGATAGATGAGTGGATCACCTTTGTCCTATATGAGGTGGTCCAACCGGTGAGGTAACTTGTAATGATTGCGCCCTGGCTAGATTCATTAAGGGAGGAAACCGTGCTGTCGTGGAAAAAAAAGGAGTCACCAAAAGTCACCAACAAGACTTTTGGAGAGTCTAGCTGAATCTTCTGCAGGACACCTGGAAGAGGAGGAAAGGGAGGGAAACACCCCTTCCAAGGAAAAGAAAGGGTGTCCTTCCACGCCAGATGGTATTGCACTCTGGAACAGAAAAGATGGAACTGCCTGTTCAGAGGGGAAGCAAAAAGATCTACCTGAGCAAAAATCCACCAATGGACTATGTCCAGAAACACGGCTCTGTGAAGCATCCATTCTTTGTGTGCCTGTGTTTTGGACCTGCTCAAGGTGTCTACCAATAAACTGTACTCTGAGGGAATATACACTGCTTGAAGAGTTAACTGACAACTTGAGAGCCAGATCCCAGGCCTGAAGAGCCAACCTGCAAAAGGTAAGTCTTTATGCCCCCCTGCTTGTTAACATACACCATCACTGTAGTGTTGGCTGTGTAAACAGCATGGGGTATAAAGCCTGAAAAAACAGAATCAGAGCTCGCATCTCTTTGACGTTGATATGGTCTGACTTCTGATGGGGGGTGCCAAAGACCATGAACTTGTAAATGACCATAGGAAGCCCCCCACCACAAGTCTGAATAGTTCTTTAGAAGGAACCAGAGGCTGAAAGGGCAGGCCTGGGTTGAGGAAAAGTTGCTAAAATCTACCACTTGAATTCCTGCTTTAGACAAGGAAGGAGAGCTGCACTAAAATCCAGAGGGTGGCAACAAAACTGACTTGAGGTATCACTGATGCTTCTGCAAGTGCAGTCTGGCAAGAGGGAGCACTGGAATAGAAGAAGCCATGAATTCCAGGGCTCAAAGAACTTCTCTAGCTGGAATTGCAGGCAGAGGAAGAACAGACAAAGAAAACTGTCAATGATGGAACTTTTGGAGGTGGAAAAGAGGCAGCACTGGCACTGTGAATCCTGCAACCCAGATAGACATGGTCCTGAGAGGGAGTCAAGACAGACTTTTGAAAACAGATAGTGAACCCTAGACTTTGGAGGAGCGATACATTGAATTCCAGATCCTGTAAAAGGCAAATCCTCCAAGAGATCCTTTGAGAGAAACCTAGTAAGTACTGCCAAGGATAACCATAAGGCCTTTTACAGCTATGTACGAAACCTAAAGGTTAGGACCCAAGCATGTTCAGAACTGGAGGCTAAAAGTATCACACACACTGACCCAACAGAGATGGCGAACGTGCTAGTGGATATGTTTGGTGAAAATTTCACTCCCTTATTGTCTCCTAATGTACAACAAACCCACCCCAAACTCCCCACCCACCTTACATATCTGAACAGCAAGTCCTCAAAGACCTAAGGCAAAGAACACAGCAGAATCTATGGGACCAGATGACATCGCAGGGGGTCTTCTAAACAGGCTAAAACATGATCACCAATAAGTACCCTTTTCAGTCACAGCCTTCCCACAGGCTTTGTTCCTGTGGAATGGAGAACAGCTACAGCTATTCCCCTCCACATTGTGGCCTAGCAACAGATATAGGAAATTACAGACTCATAAGTCTGACCAGCCTCATCTGTAATCCTACCCAATTCAACTTTGTGAAGGGCAGATCCTGGCTGTTAAATCAGGTGGATTTCGTTGAAAGTGTGACCAAGGCCACTGATGGGGGCAAACATGTGCACACAGCACACTCAAGTTAGCAAAGGCTTTTGACACAATCCCACATTCAGGCATTACCAATAAACTTAGCAAATTGAATGTAAACCCCTTCGTTGAAAGATGGGTTGCCAACTGGCTCACAAACCAGACAACCACCATCAAAGTGGGTGACTCCACATCAACCAGCAGACCTGTTACCAGTGGGGTGCCACAGGGGTCAGCGCTAGGTCCCTTACTGTTTGGTATAAACTTCTTAGAAGTTCAGGTCAAAACTAAAGGGTTTTGTCTGACCAAGTTTGCAGACGACTGCAAACTAGGTGCAAGCATTGAATCCCCAAATGTCAGTTTACACCGGGATGGTCTCACACAGACCAACAACTGGTGCATTAGTCACCGTCTCAAACTGAACACAAAGAAATGAATCATCCTTCCTTTTGCCACAATGTCCCTTCACACTATCAAATCAATAACAATACCATAATAAGTACCCATGACGTGGTAAGGGACCTGGGATCATTGGCTGACCACGACATTAACTTTGACCACCACGTGTCTACCATTGTAAGTAAAGCTTTCCACGTAGCTCACTTGGTTAGTAAAGGCATTGCCTCGGGAGCAAAAGTTATATCCCCCCTATACTGGGCACTTATCTGGCCCATAATCGAGTTTGATACCCCATTTGATATGTACTGTACTAAGCACCTACGGCAATTACAGAGACCTCAGGGGTTTCTCACAAAGAAGATATCAAGGGTCTTCAGCATGTACCTTACACAGATGGACTAAAATCCCTGTCACTATTCTCCTTATTGTGTAGACTTCTTAGGGGAGACTTATGCCTGGCCTATAGAGCAACCCAAGACTCAAACCTAATGAACTTACTGCATATCCATAAATCAAATAGGTCTAGGGCTACCCATTCCAGGGACTTAAATATGGCCTGTGACTTAACTAGGACATACTGGAGGGACAGATTTATCTCCCAGGGACTGCCACGTCTTTGGAACAGGCTACCAATTCATGTGAAGTAGAGCACCTCTGACACTGTTCAAGAAGAACCTGGATGAGTGGATAGTGCACTGTAAATTCTTACCAGGGATAGCACCCACAACCCTCCTGAACATAGGCAGTCATCACTAAATACATTCTTTGGTATTGACTAGCACCTCTACTGTATTACATTGGGTTGAAACAGCTATGCTTAAAATGACCTCCAGGTTGATAGCCCAGTGATCTCCTACAATCCTATAAGCAACAGGACATCTAGATAAGTAAAAATCTGAATGCCTTGGAGCTTGCAAAAGGCAATAAAAGGAGCTAGGCATTTTCTGAATACTCTTGGGGCAGTAGAGAGGCCAAAGGGCAAACAAGAGAAATGAAAATGAGATGAGAAAACAGAGAAACAAAAACTTACTGAAAAGTGGGTGAACATAAGTATGAAAGTATGCATACTTCAAATCCAAGGACACCAGAAATGTTTGGGGTAGAACAGGAAACAGGGATTAAACAGTAAGCATCTGAAAAGAAGGAACCTTGAGAAAGGTGTTGAGCAAGTATAGATCCAGAATAGGTCTCCAAGTGTCCTCCCTTTGAAGGACTGGGAACATACTAGAGTAAAATCTCTTTCCTACTTGTGAAGGAGGTTGAACAGCTCCCTGGTCCAACAGGGATCCAAAGCCCTCAGAGAAATGAGGAAGTTTTTCCACAGGAGGTTAGGGAATCCCTGAAAAAGGACAGAGAGAGACTTCCACACCATAAAGAAATCCTGGTGGATGACAGACAGAACTCAAGAATCCGAGGTGATGATATGCTGCTTGGAAGACAGGAGGACAGCCAAAGGGACAAGAGAATCTGACCAAGGGGTTGTGGGGCAAGAAGTCAAAGAGAAGCAGGCTCGTCAGATAAGAGAAGTTTTGGAGCCTGAGAAGACTCATTAGGAGGAGCTTGCTTACCACCCTTCCTGCCTTTGGTGGCCTGGCAAGGCTGCCTGCGAACAAAAGCAGGCCTAGGGAATAGGGGATACCAAAATATGTTTAAGATCCTGCAAAGCTTTACCTTTTTTCTGAAGACACTTAAAAATAGCAGCAGTCCAGAGAGATCTTCTGTTATCCAAAGGAGCATCTAGCAACTTGCCCATAAAGACTGCAGATGAAGCCAAGAATAACACCTCATGACAGACCCAAAGGCAGCAAATCTGGTAGCTGCATCGGCAACATCACAGCTACACTTGATATCAGTGACAAGCTACGTGAAAGGCAGAAGCTAAAATACAGCATAAGAATTTGCTTCAGAATGAGGGAGTTCAAAAATAGTCAAGACAAGCCTGGGTAATCAAGGCCAGAGCATATCTGGTCATGTGGGTCTGATAATTGATGGCCTGAAAGGCAAAAGTAAAAGCAGTATAAACCTTCTTACTAATTCTCTCAATTTCCCTACTATCCTTACCTAAAGGCAGAAGCTTGGAAGAGTGCAAAAGTTTAGAAGGCTTGTCAGAGGAGACTAACACCACAGCAGGGTCAGCAGAAGGAAATTTAAGAAATAACATTCCTCAGGAACCTGTCAGGTTTCTTTGGAGCAGAAGACTCAGAATCAGGAGACTTAGCAGCAGCTACAAAGGTGTCTAACAAAGCAGCCAATACAGGCGGTTAACTGCAGAAGGTTTAGGAATGTCCACCTGAAGCAGCTCATAATACCTCCTTTTCTGGATATCAGACATTTCAGAAAATCCCACTTGAAGTATTCCTCAAAAGGTGACTCAGGACTCACAGACTCTACATCAGAACCATAAAGCAAAGGCATCTGGGAAAAGTAGTACAGGGACTCATCACCAGACTCTGAATCCTCATCTGAGGAATAGTGTTCCCTAGCCCACTTGGAAGGAGTAGAAGTCAAGGGGGGGGGGTAGGCACAGAAACCCCTTGGGAAGGCTTCAGGGCCACTAAGGCATTAAACAGGCCCTGAGTAAACTTCTGCCATTCCCTTTGAGGACCCTTAGGGTGTATAAAAGTATGCTTAGTCTTCTACTTTTTCTTAGTAGGAACTACAAGAAAGAAATATTCAAGCTCGAGTTTTCACTGTGTGATACCTTAAACCTCCTGTAATAAAGGCCCATGGGATATATGCAAATTACCACTTAAGGGCAACAAGTGATTCGGCTAAATGGCTTCTAAATGTCCATGACTTTCTAGTTTTTCCTTTTTAAGTCTTTATGGACAGATTCAGGCCAACAAAGCCAAACACCACTAGCTGTGGCCATGCAAGTTTTGGCCTTAAGACCTTGTCAGCACAGCAAAAGTGGCTAGGGTTTTCTTGTAGTTTTTACTAAATGGTTTGTCTGTGTCTCCTTTTTACTTTTTGCTTTACTTGTTAGTTGGGATATTTCAGACACCTTAATGGTTATGGACATCAGCTGGATTTACAGACCCTATGTTTCTAGAGTATAGCCAAAAAGTCAACTTATGCTGTGCTGACGAGGTCATAAGAAGACAGACAAGGTTGAATCAGAGGAATCCAACAGACACCAGATAGCCTACAGAGCTTTCACCCTCTTCTATAGAGATGTCCAGTGTAGGCTGGACAGCCAAAGAATCCAACTGAGGTTTCTTGGCCTTCGTCTTGCAGGTAGGATCTTGGGGTTAAAGACACTGCCATGCTACCTTGGGCTAACAGTTTAAGTCTCTGGCTCTCAAGACAGATGGCCAGGGAAGACGAGACCTAAGACTCTTGGGTATAAACACTTAGCAAATGCTACAGGATGTATGGTCAGAGGAAGTACCCAGACAAAAAAAAGACACTGTTTATGACCATCCTTATGGGAATCCGTTTCCCACACTGACATCTTCTCTTCTTGGATAACCTGAATTCTAGGTAACCAAAAAAGAACGGGAACAAAGAAAAAAAGAGACACTAATAAGATGCTTATCTGATGGCTAGTTATTCAGCTCAGCAAAAGGACTTTCAGACCAACGAGCGATGACACCGTTTGGATTAGTGGCAACAAAGTTCTGGGTAACTGTGCCCGTATGTCTCCTTTATGCCTTACTTCCTGTCTGGGGAACATGCATGTTATGTACAGCGCATGCAAGACCTAAAGGCTTTGGTATAATGGCTGGACACTGGGCTAGCCTTGGCAGAAGATCACTAAGGTGAAGAATACTGCAACAGTGATATAAAAAGACATCAGTAGATGTTTAAATTCCTCACTGCTGCAGTTGCCCTTAGGCTTTAGGTATTACTTCCTGCCTAGGAAACAGCATTCAGCCTAACTTAAAAAGCTCTGCCATTCTCCCCAACACACACACAGGCCTTCACTCTGATTACTGATTGGCTAATCCCAAGGTGGGAAATCAGTAGTCAGAGTGAAACTTTTTTGAGAACTTTCTTGCCCATACAATGGGAAAAGAGCTTAATCTTGAATTAATCACCCAACAAGAAACTATATAAAGTAGAAACAAACATAACTTTTTTATATCCCAACAGCAACTGTATACAAGAGTAGGGGATGGAGGCTGAATGTAACTATTGCAGTAGTGAGGAATTGTGACATTTATGTTACGGCTAAGAGCAATTTACTATTTTATGTTCATCTTTCCCACTGCTGCAGTAATGTTTAGGCTGTATGGGTTGACTACCAAAACTTATTCAATCTAGGAGGAAGAAAGATATGGATGTAGGAGCCCCTGGAGAATGGTCCTAACAAAGTTCAACCTGGACCTAGAAAAGGAATCCAGTTTGCAAAGCTTTATAAAAGTATGTACAGAGGACCACATAGAATTCTTTGCGTCTACCCCCTTCCAGTGTGCCATCGAAGACAAGACTCTAGTAGAATGTACCTTGATACAACCTGGAACGGATTTGTCACTGTGGGAACAAAAAACAGCTGAAAACCACCACCTGGAAATTGTTTAGAGACAGTCTGTCTGATTTTGCCCCTTGATAAGAAATAAACAGGTGGTCAGCTTTTTTACATGGATTACTTCTGTCAAGACAGTACCTGAACTGCCTATGCACATCCAGATTACGTAGAATCCTTTCACCCTGATTTTTAGGTTCTAGGTAAAAAAATGGGGTACTGATGGCTTGATTCAAGGTAAACTCTGAAACCACCCTGGTCATGAAGGAGATGTTTATTCTTAAAATCTATCCCTGTGGAAGATCAGGTAGGGATCACCCGCCATGAAAGCTTGCAACTCAAAACACTTTTCTTGCAGCTGTCAGAGCAATAACTACAGCTTTCAAATTCAAGACCCTTAAATTAGCTTAATGAATAGGTTCAAAAGGTGACAGTCAACATCTTCAGCACAAAGTTGAGATCTCAAAGTTTCAGGTTTAAAATTCCCTTCAGAAACTGTTTCGCAACAAACAGAAGGAAAAAGGAAGATCCAATGGACAGACATACTGAAATGGCTGCAAGATGAAACTTTACAAAAGAAAACGAGAGGGCAAATGAAAATAACTTACACAAAAAATTGAGCACCAGTGGTACAAAATCCCTGATGGGCTCTTGGTTATTGGTTAGGCACCAACTAGAAAAATCAGATCAGATTGGGCATTCTAAAGACAGAGGGACTAAACCCTGTAAGAGATGTCAGTATTGTGAATATACAGATGTAGGAACAGAATTTGAACATCCAGATTCGCATGAGGTCTTTCATTTGAGCGTTAATGCAACTTGTAGTACCTCCCATGTGGTTCATCTGGCTACGTGCCAGTTATGTAATAAATTCTATGTTGGTAAGACAGACAGAGTGCTCAAAGATAGAATAAGAGAGCATATATATCATATTAAAAAGAAAAGTATATTTAATGCCCTTGCAAAGCATGCGTCTGAGACAAGTGAAAGATACAGTTTTAAATTTATGGTCTTAGGCAGATGTTATGAGAATAAGAGGGGGGGGGGTGATACAGCTAGAATGGAAGAGTTAGAGGCAAACTGGATTGTGAGGTTGAGGGCTGATGTAGGACATGGCTTAAATGACCATGTGCCAATGAGACCCATTTTAAAAAATAGACCATTGCATAGGTGATGTTTTTAAATGTGTTTTGTGTGTGTACATATTTTTCTGCATTTGATGGTACATATTTTTAAATGTATACTTTTTGTATATGTTTTTAGAAGTATTTTTTTAAATAGTTAAATGGTTTTGTCATGTGATTTGTGATGATAGTATAAAATGCGTGTTTTAGCAACAATGTAGATACACCTGAAGAAGCATTTAGTGAAAGTGCTTGTGTTAATAAACTGCTGTGTTGGTTGAAGAAACTGGAGCCTTGCCTTTGCTTTTTTCCTGCATTTATTCTTGGACCTTTGCTGGCTTACTGCAGAGGCACCTGGATTTTGTTGGTTTTGCTTTTCATTAATGACAAAGTGGGAAATTATACTTCACAGTCATCCCACCTATTTAAAATAAACCACAAACTTACTGTCCTTGTTTTTTCCCTTGCTTCCCCTCCACTTCTTGCAAAAGCACAGTTCTCATGTCCAAGTTGCATCCTATAGAAATGATGGTTCATCCATTTAGTTCCAGTTTTCAGATTCCTGCTGGCCTTCTTCTGCATTATTCTCAGTAACCCAACATCAGTCTACGGTTCAAGTCCAAGGTACTCTCTTTCTCAACAGCTCCTGTGCCTCTGCCCTTTTCCCCCCAATCAATCAATCATTCTGGTTTGGAACAACAGAAAACGTTCTACTTGCACGTTTTGCCTACAGGCTGAGCCACTGTTAGAGAAATAGCAAGAATCCCCTTCAACTTGCTGGGTTACTTTTTTCAAGGTAAACTTTTTCCCTCCTCCTTTGCCTGTTCTCCATCGAAGAACGTTTTTGCTTCTTCAGAAGCATATAGTATATTGAAATCGCACATATGCCTCACAGGCACTCCTCTTCTGCCTACTGTACAATGAGGACTCATATTCCACAGATACTTTGGTGTCGCCAGCTGATAATACTTTACCTCTTGCCAAAATTCTGTCCTCCTGCTGATGTGACTGCATTTTTTTCTACTATAGGTCTGTGGGCCCTTTTGACAAAGTCTGGAACACAGATATAAATGGCATTTCTATTAACAAATCATGTGTGGAATAATTAGTCCAGCTGCTTATTTGTACTTTAATACAATTAATGCCATCTGCTTCTTCCAGTTTCTCTGGTACAGCAAAAAATCTCAGGTTTTCCCCATGTGCTCTGTCTTCTACCTCTACTAGTTTTTGAAACAGTTCTTCTCGAAAAGCCTCACATTCAGTCTTTCCTTCATTTCAACTTCTGATTTCTGCAGTTTTATCAGCTTGTCTGAGCAGCTACTTTAAGCTTCTTTTATTCTTTCCAGCCTTTTGTCATTTGACTGTATACAAGTCTCACTTATTTTAAACACTTCTAATGAATGGATGCACCCTATAGAACCTTGTGCCCAGTGTGGCTGCCCTCTTCACCTTATTCTAGCTACGCTTCTAGAGAGTAGACTGGGGAAATGAAATATAAAACAGGTACAGAGATGCTAACATATAATGGCAAAACAAAAAAAAAATCTATTAACATATGCAGTAGAAACGAAAAAAAGGTAACCAACTTGTTAGTTGAAGCTGTAAACCTACTCCACAGCATGCATGCCAAGTAAACAAAGAAGCATTACGGTGATGACAACTTACATGAAGCACAGACTGTGGACTCAAATCTAGTGTGAAAATAATTTCTACACCAAGGACAATCTGCTTATAAAACCAGGCTTAGTACGGCCCTGTGCAATATCAGAAAAGCACTGCAATCTGCACTCTTATACCACAAAGTGTAAATATCTACAGTCCAAAACTATAAAAGGAGCTGAGGTTGATATACACCAACAGCAATCAGAGTGACCTGATGCAAAGCTGCACAAAAGGAAAGTTGTGTAAAATCTTACCATAACCATAGAGGCCCTTCTCTTCCATGTTGCGGTATTCTATATGCGGGTTTTACCCTTCTTCCTCTCCAGTTCGTCCGGCCAGGATTCCAAAGATTTTCAATCCCTCTAGGTGCGTCAGACATCTGACGTACACTCTCACTATCCCCCTATGGGTTGGGGAAAAAGATAGGCAGGTGAATGGCCTGGTTCAAGGATAGGTTATTCACTACTTTGGGTGTGAATGACAGGTTAGTCCTGAGTGTCACCCTATCACGCTGGAAGACTAAGAAGGGTGTTGTAGCCATAAGAGCTTGCAGCTCTGAGACCCTTCTAGCTGAGGTCAGAGCTACCAATAAAACAGTTTTCCATGTGCAAAATTTTATGGGAGCTTTGTCTGCTGGCTCAAAGGGGGCTAAAGTGAGTTTTTCTAAAACATAGTTAAGGTCCAGGGAGGTGAAGATGGTTTCCTGGGTGGTCTCAAGTGTAGTACCTCTTAAGAAAATTTAGCAGGAAGTCTGGATGTAAGGGGTGGATCCAGAGTTAGACAGGCAGAGATTGCAGACAAATGTGCTTTTAAAGATGAATAGGCCAGTCCTGTCTGCATTAGTTCACACAGGTACGCCAGAATAAGAGGAATATAAAATACACACCAATCAGTCAGTACTTCACCAGTAACTCCTTTATTACTCCAACGATCTGGTACCTCGGCTATTCGCCTTCAAGGATCACATTTTAGTCCACCATGGCAATACATTTTTATACCATTTGATTAGAAACAATTAATTAATTAGTCAATTAAAGTTTCAGTTTAATAAAGGAATGAGCAATATTTAAAGTGACCTTAGAAAAAACATTTTCAAAATTCATTGGTTTTATGTAAAATATTCTGTCCATATAAATACATAAATAATGAACATAAAAATTATAATAAAGAAAAAAATATGCTTTAACAAACAAATAAATATTTCAATGTATGTTTTTTTATGAACTATTTGTTTAAATTATATGTATATATATGTGTATATGTGCAAATAAATATAAATGCACAGTATCATATAATAATGCTGAAAATAATTTAAATACCCAATTCCTGATTTAAACCATTAGGTTTTAAAGTATTAAATTTTAATATCATTCTAGTTTCTAACTCTAATAATTTACTTACTATATTATCTCCCCTTTGAACAAAAGGTTTTCCCAAAACACTAAATCTTAAAGTATCAGAGCAGCCACCATGTTTGTCAATGAAATGTTTAGCAACTGGACTGAATTCATTAGAATTCCTTATGTCTTTCAAATGTTCCAGTATTCTTATTCTCACCATCCTCTTAGCTTGTCCTATGTACCAGGTATTAATGCAGGAACACCCCAATATGTATACAACACTGGTTGATTTACAATTAAAATAATGTCTAGAAATGTGGTTTACCTTGTTTATAGATTTCACATTAATAACTATCACATACACTACAAGAACCACAAATAAGAGGAATGTCTGCTTTCCAGTGGGTCCAACTGTCTTTTGCGACACCAAATAGAAAACCTTTTCCACTTCGAGAGAGAGGATTTTCTTGTAATGGGTTTCCTAGCCTCCTGCAGGAAACTGAGCACGTCCTCGTTGTACAGGTGTCTGAAGGGGATCAGAATTTTATCAGTCACAGGGTGAGGTGCAGGGATTGCCACTGTGGGTGTATCAGAGTCCCCGTGTGATGTGTGAGTAGGTCCACTGAGGGGGGTGACTTGTGGTGATTGCTCTTGGACAAATGAAAGAGAAGGGGGAATCCGTGCTGTCTTGGCCAGCAGGGAGTCACCAGCAAGATTTTTGTTGAGGCCTGCTGAATTTTCAGCAGCACCTTTTGAATCAAGGGGAAGGGGGAGGTGTCCCCTTCCAGAACACTGAGAAGGTATCTGTTGCCAGTGCCTTGGAGTTGGGTGTTCTGGTGCAGTAACGAGGAAGTTGCCTGTTTATGGAGGAGGTGAACAGTTCTATTTGAGGTATACCCCACCTGTGGACCAGATTCAGGAAAAAGTACAGTTTTGTACCTACCATAAATGTAGATGTCCGAACTGGATAGCATCTGCAGTCATAAGTGGTGGGTTGTGTCCGTCGTCAGGCAGCCTGCAGTCGGATTCCAGAAAGTCGGGTCGGGCCGGGCGATGTCGGCCACTCGACACCTCCTCCATCTTCTGTGGTCGTGGGTCTATCAGCGGCGCCATTCGCCATTTTCCCATTTGTTTCTTGCCCCAGATGCCAGGAGCAGGCTTGCAGGCTAAAATTTGGATAGATGCCAGCCCTTTTGTTGTCAGCTTGCTTTTGTTGTCCCCTTGTAGCAGGCGCAGTCGTCCAGGTATGGGTAATGAATTCCTGTAGTCTGTCTGCAATGGCGATTACTGATGCCATTGTGAATACTCTGGTAAGTAGATAAGCCAAAAAGCAATAAAGAGAATTGAAATGATGATAGCTACTGCAAGAAAAATCCTGTATCTCTTGCTATTGGGTCGAGATGGGAGATGGAGGTGGCCTCAGCAAGATCTAGGTTACCATAAGACTCCAAGACCCCTTGCCCAAAAGTTGAAGTAGGGTCAGCATTTTGTTTTTTTTTTTGAATTTTATGTATTGATTGTATGTGGACGAATTAGAATTGGTAATTGGGTCTTCCTTTCTTGCCTATTTTGGACTCTGGAATAGAGAATAGTTCCTTGTTCTTCCTTGGCTGGCTTTCCACAGGCACTCTTTCCTCAGCTCTCATGTTTGCTAACTCCATTATCTTAGCGTAGAGCCTCTGTTTTTTGGTGAGGAGATTTGGCATTCATTGTGTGGAAGTGTGTGGAAGTGAAGTCTATGGTTTGTAAAATCCACTTGTCTTTCCACTTGTAATACACTTGTTTTTTTTGTTCTTTTAACTTCTTCTTAGATGAGCTGCTATTTGTTCCTAGGTAGGCGGTTGGGATTAAGTCACTGTGGTTGTGCTGATGCTAAGGCAGTGGCTGTGTCTGTGCCTGTGGCTTGTGACTGTGCCACTGTAGCTGTAGGTACCTCCTCTGGTTGGTTTGGTTTCTGCCTCTCCTCTGTCCTATTGGTGAAATTTTGTGGAGTTGTCTTCTCGATCTTTTGGCATTTTTGTTCCTGCTGCTAACCTCAGGTTGAACCTGCAAGAAATCTTTAACAGTTTGAACAGAACCTTAGAAGTCTTCCATTTTCTTCACAACCTGCAGGGATTTTTAGTTTTTCAAACTTGTCTATGCATATTCTGCATCTAGCAACAGCTTAACTTTATGATCCGGTGTGTATTGTCCTAACCTTGCATGCCTTCTTGTCAGCTTGCCTGTCATCCTTTATCTCCATCCACCTCAATTTTCATTTTTACATCATAATGCTGTTGTATGGACCTGTCCTCCTAATCATACCATCTTATTTTAGCCAATCTTAGTTCAAGCTGTAACTTATGTTAAGCAAACTCTTACCATCTCTTCAGTTTTTAACTGACAGTTTAAGATAAACTCTTGGTATTGTATCATGTGTAGCTGACAGTTTAAACATCATCTGGCCTAAGTTCCAGAAGGGGTTTTAGTTTAGGTGTAGCTACGGCTACCTTGGGACCCTGGGATATGAATTTCTGGGTCTGCAAGTGGGGCTTTGTAGCGGCCTGATGTGTGGGGGAGCCCTGTAAAATCATAAGTCAACCACCGTAGTGGGTAAAATTTCTGAGTCGATTCAAGAGAGTTGTAGCAGGGGCCTCAGTTGTAAGAATAGGTTTCAGCTGTCCCTTTTTTCAGTTTTCGGTTTGAGAGAAACACTACACTTCATTTGCTTTACCGTGGTTTAGCCCGAGAGCAGCGGACGACCATGATGTCGGTCTTTTTGGTTTTTTGGGATTGGGTAGTCGGAGGATGGAGGATGTAATGTCGCAAAATCAGCAAAATCAGAACCGAAAACTCGTTCTACAAACTCCGACCGGCGCCCTAACACCAAAAAAACAGGCTTAAGAAAGGCAGGCTGCTCTACGTCGCTGGCTGGGCATGCTGGGCCTAAACAAGACAGAAATGTTTCTTATGAGGTTAACAATTGTAGGTTTTTAAAACAGTAACAACTTTTTTCTGTTTCTGACTGGTGCCAAAAGGAAGAAAGAGTCTAGCACTTAGCTTAACTAGAGTAGTAGATAGTATTGTAGAGAAGTTCTCTGCTTCTGACCGCGACGCAGCGGCTTTCTTGTGGTATGCCTTAAGAAATGACTGAGAAGAAAAGACGCGGAAATGCAAATATGGCTGGTGCTTTTATACCCGTCCCGGGTGGGTCGGACTTGGAGCGAGCGGACACACGGATCAGCCGGCGGACTTGGACGTTGTTGGCCCTGCAGGCTGACCACTTGTTACAGGACAGGACAACCCCATGAAGGACATCATCTCTTTGAAGCATCCATTCGTGGTTGTTTGAGATAGTCCTACTTAGGTAATCTGCCTGTGAATTGTGCAGGGAGGGTATTGTAGGCTGCCTGTGGGGTAATTCCCTGTGAGGTGTTCAGGTCCCATACCTGCAGAGCTAGTCTGCAAATGAGGTATGATTTCAACCCTCCCTGTTTGTTGAGATACCACAGGACTGTGGTTTTTGTCCGTGAATATCTTGAAAGGGCCTTGCTCTAGACAGGGTTGGAAGGCTTGTAGCACAAGAAGGATTGCTCTCATTTCTCTGACGTTTATGTGGTTTAGTTTGTGTCTGTCCGTCCACAAACCTTGCACTTTTCTTTGTCCTAGACTTGCTCCCATCCTAGATCTGAAGCATCTGTATGCATAGTCTGGGAGGGTGTGGGTGTTTGTAGAGGGAGGCCTGGGGTCTGATCCACCCACCAACGCAATTCCGGTTTCAAGCAGGAAAGAGGGGAACCCTGAACTCTAAGGGATGGGGAGTGCCGAGTCCACACTGACTAAAGTTACCATTGTAGTTTCCTCATGTGCAGTTTTGCTAAGGACAACATGGGTATGGTGGCTACCATGTAAGCCAGAAGTCTCAGAAATTGCCTTGCTGTCAGTTCTGATGCTTGACGGGCACCCAGTGGGTGGTGTGTCAGGGACACCACCTTCTCTGGTGGTAGGAAGGCCTTCATAAAGTCTGTCCGGATTCTGCAACCCAGGAAGACAATGTCCTGTTCAGGTTCCAGATGAGATTTTGGGAAGTTTATTAGAAACCCTAGAGACTGCAGGAGGACTGGGAGTGAAGAAGAGTCGTCTTCTGATCCTCTGCCTGAATTAGAAGGTCGTCTAGGTGGGGGAATATTTGGATGCCCTTTGTCCTGCAGTAAGCTATGACTGGAGCCAGACATTTTGTGAATACCCTGGAAGGAGTGGAAAGCCCAAAGGGCAAGGCACAGAACTGAAAATGGGATGAGCCTGCCAGAAATCTGAGGTATTTCCTCAAGGTGGGCTTTATAGGTATGTGAAGGTAGGCATCCTTTATGTCCAGGGTTGCCATGAATCTTTGAGGTATGAGGAGGGTAGAGAGAGTGAGCATCCTGAAGGCAGGAACTTTTAAAAAGGGGATGAAACGAGAGAAGTCTAGTATAGGCCTCCATGGTTTGTCCTTTCTGGGCACCAGAAAGATTCTGGAGTAGAATCTTTTTCTTATTGATTCTGAAGACACTGGTTCTATAGTGCCTTGTATTAGTAAGGTTTGCAGTACCTGTAATAGGAGGGGTAAGTGACTGGTGGGTGGCTGAGGCATGCCCATCCTTGTTGGGGGAAGGTGATCCAGGTCATAAAGTAACCGTTCTGTATGATGGACAGACCCCATTTGTCTAAGGTAATGAGTGACCATGCAGGGAAACAGTGAGAGACGGGCAGACAAGGGAAGGGATGTAGAGGGGATAGGGTGAGAGATTGGCAGGCAGTCGGACACTACCTGCCCTATCTGGAAAGGGAGGCCTTTGGCTGGAGGAAGGATAAACTCTAGCCAGAGGTGGTTGCCTTCAAGGGGGTCACCTGGACCTGGAAGGAGCTGTAGGCCTAGAGGTTTTCCTGATGAACTGAGTCTTAGCTTGTTAGTTCCTGTGGAACCTAGGGATAGGCGAGACAAGCAGGTGTTTTAGGTCCTGCAGTTCTTTGCCTTTTTATTGCAGGGACTTAAAGAGGTCAGCTACTTTTCCACCAAACAGGGCAGAGTGATCCAAAGGAGCATCAATAAGTTTGGCCCTGAAGTCGTCAAAGAGGGGCTGAAGGTGGAGCCAAGAGTATCTTCTTAATGCAGAAGCTCATGCAGCTGACCTAACTCTGGCTTCAGCTGCATCATAATTGCACCTTAAGGAGTGTCTATTCACCTGACAGGTGAGGGCTAGCAGGGAGGTCAAGGAAGCTTTGGCTGCATAGTCTGGGATGTCAGCTAATTCCTTGGTAGCTTTGTCCAGCAGTGCTAAGGAATACTTGCTCATGTGAGTTTGGTAGTTAGTGGCTCTGAATGACAAGGTGGCAGAAGTGCATATTTTCTTCCCCAACCTTTCCATTGTCTTGCTATCCTTGTCAGCTGTAAGAATGGTTGTGGTAGGGAGTAGCTTGGAAACCCTATCAGTAGAAATGGAGATAGTGGCTGGATCAGCCAGACGGCACTTGATCAGAAATTTCTCCATTTCAAGGACTTTGTAGAGTCTATCTACTCTCCGTGGGGCTGGCAGTTGGGAATCAAGGTTGATGGACGCAGAGGCAAAGGCATCCAAGGAAGGCCGGCTGAACAGGAGGGATAGCAGAAGGACTGGGGGAGTCCATCTGTATCAGGTTGTAAAACCTCTTCTGCGCTTCAGTCATATCTGAGGCTTCCCACTTAAAGTGGTATTTCATCTTGTTGATAGTTCCCCAAAAGTTAAATCCTCCACTGGGGAGTCAGGCTCAATAGAGCCTTCTTCTGCAGATCCATATGGGGGGGGGGGGGGATCTGAGAGGAGTAGGAGAGGGAGTCCTCTGAGGAATCAGACAGTTCCTCCTCTTCCAGTTGTCCTACCCTCCTTTTAGGAATTAGAGGTCTAGGATTAAAGAGGAGAAGAGCAGTGCTAGGGGTTTCTATAGCAGTAGGCCTAAGGGCCATAAAGGCATTAAATAAACTCTGTCTGAAGGCCTGCCAATTGGGCATGCTTTCTGAAGCAGGAGCTAGATGTTTTGTTTTTTCTTAAGAGGCCTAGCTGGTGTCCGGCTGAGCGAAGGCCTCAGGTCAGACGTAGGCATGGTGGCGACGGAATACAACGTGCCCACAAAAAGCACTTGTCCCCCCCCCGGAATCTAAGACAGATGCCAGTATAGCCTCTATGGACATGCTGTCTGCTCAAGATTGTGCAGCTTCCTCAGAGGTACCCACTTTATCCAGACTGGCCGAAGCCGAATCCTCGGTCAGGCCGATGTCGGCCACCAACTGAGGAATGGGCGGTAAAGGCGCACCTGAAGTAGTAGGCTGCAAGGTCTTGGCCCTCTTCCTAGGCGGTTCCGACAGGGCGTCGGACACTGCCTCCATCCCAAACGCTATTTGTTTTAACCACTGGTTTTCCAAGTACAAATGTAAGGCCTGCAAATGGCAATGTAAGGTCTTAGGGACGAATGACTGACAAATAGTGCAGTTCTCATGGCTGTGTTCCCTACCTAAAGAAAAGAGACACTGATCATGGGTGTCTTTGTGAGGAATCTGCCGACCACACTTACACTTGCCCTTCCTGGATGACAAGAACAGACTATAAGCAATAACAGTCGAACTGAAATGATCCCCAACAGGGTACTTAACTGAATTTTTCTTGATCCAACGTCCGCGAGAAGCAGAAGCACCTGGCATATGATTGATGGCTGAAAAGTTCTGAGGGCTGGTGCATACAGACGTCACTTTTATGGCCCACGTTCCTGCTGACAAGTCAGACATCTGACGCATCTAGAGGGACTGAAAATCTTTGGAATCCTGGCCGGAGAACTGAAGAAGAAGGGAAAAACCCACATGTAAAATACTGCAACATTGGAATAGGAGGACATCTATCAGGTACACAGTTAAGGGGGATGAGAAAAAAAAAATAGTTACGCTAGCCAGGATACGGCTGAAAATATATCACTAACCCACAGAGAATTTCTTTAAAAGTAGAGTTTTACCACAGTCCATTATGCTGAGACAAAGCAATGAAAGGGTATCATTTTATACCAAGAAGTAACATTTCCAGAATCCAAAGCAACAAGAGGAGGTGATGCTGTAAACACCATCAGCAATTATGATCTGCAGCAAAGCCAGATAAACGAGTAGGCTGTAAGGTAGGCAAACATCTAGCTCAGGG
>NC_056748.1:772220591-772462579 GCF_019279795.1 Protopterus annectens
ATGAAAACTGTAGTGCATGTATACAATGCTACTGCAAAATCGTTATTACTAAAAACAAAATTGCAATTCTGTTTCACCACAGTATTATAACTGCTGTTAAATATACAATAAAATATAACATTATTGTACTCTTATATGATGTAGCAAGACTGCTGTAAATAATTTGAGTTTCCCTCTAAAAAGAGGAGCAATGTCTTACTTGAGATCTACCTTATTAACAAAATGCAACAAAATAAGAAAAACACTTCTGAAATAGCCAGTATTGTGGGAATGCAAATATAGGAATTGCCACTTTACAAAGCACATACGGAGACTGCTCAACACAGAAGCCAGGAAAGAAAGGAGGTCTGTGGAAGGCTTCAATTTACTGAACATGACAAGACAGAAGCATCAATCTGGGTGACAGTATGCAAAATAAAGTTATCAATATTTTAAGGAGACTGAGAGATAACGTACACAAAGAGATACAGTATGAATTAGCATAGGGAAAAGAAGCACTATATGAACATACTACATCCTCAGGAAGTAGGCAAGTGAACCACTCACGAAACTGAAGGAAGGGGAAAGACGGCATGTGGAAGCAGATGAACTTCGATCAACATCAGGAAACATAGTCAGTGAGAGGGTGGTGAGTGCCTGGAATTTATTTCTGCAGGGCAAAGAATAGTTGCGTAAGAACTTACCATGACCTTAGATGTCCTTCTCTTCCATGTTGCAGTAGTTATAACAGTAGGGAGGTGGCTGCCTGCAGTACCGGACATCCAACCAGTACAAAGTCAAGGATAAGAGTTACGTGCAACGTTGCATGTCAGAGCCATAAACAGACGTCTGCTATAAAAGTGATGTCTGCATGTACCCAACCAGAACTAACTGCCTCATACAGTAGTAACCCTGGGATACAAGAAGAAAAGGAAGCTTTTTAGACCCACATATACCACCTGTCCAGGAGGTAAGTATATTACAGAGGTATGTAGCAGCTGTTGCTGTGACCTGTTTGGATGCAAGGAAGCAAGGGAAATCCCACACAAAGGATAAACAAATGAAAGAGGTGGTGGTGGGGGGACTGAATACGGCAACATGGAAGAGAAGGACATCCAAGGTTATGGTAAGTTCTTACACAAATATTCTATGTCTTTCTATTCTCATGTTGCAGTATTCATAACAGTAATGAGAGTACCAAAGCTTTAGGTAGGAGCTTGGGAAGCAGGTTGTGAAGCAGGGTCAATGACACCCTGTAAAATTGACCTTGCATACCCAGCTCTGGCTCTAGAAATCAAATCTGGTTTGTAATGCTTGGTAAAAGTATGGACAGAAGACCAAGTAGCCACCTCCAGAATGGAATCATAGTCAACACTCCTAAAAAAGGCTGTTGAAGAAGCAGCTCCCCTACTAGAGTGAGCTCTCACTTTAGAATTCAATTACTTTCCATGAAAGGAATATCAAAAAGAGACTGCTTTAGAAATCCATGAGGCAACTGTCTGTTTTGACACTGCCTTCCCCAAGGCCCTAGGGTAAAAGGAGACAAAAAAGCTAGTCAGACTTTCTAATGGATTTGGTCTTGTCCAGGTTATACCTTAGTTGTCTATGAACATCCAAGGAATGCAAAGTTCTGAGAAGTTTTGAGGTTGAGGGAAGAAAATGGGTAGATTAATAGTCTGATTCAAATAGAGGTCATTAACCACCTTAGGCATGAAAGAAGGTTTGGTCCTGAGGGAGGACCCTTGTCTCTATGGAAGATAAGGCAAGGAGTAGTAGACATAAGGGCTTGGATTTCTGAGACCCTCCTGGCAGATGTAAGGTTCACTAGCAGTACTGTTTTCCAAGTACATAGTTTAAGAGACGCTGCATGAGCTGGTTCAAATGGAGGCAGTGTGTGTTTTTCAAACAGAAAATTAAGATCCCATGATGGAGAGATAGGTCTACGAGGGGGGTCTGATATGAAGAGCTCCTTTTAAGAAGAGTTTTATTGTCTAACCTGGATGTCAAAGGAGGTACAAAAAATATACACAAATCCTCCACTTCTTCACCAAAAGGACATGTAGAATACAAAAAGGAGAACACCAACTGCTGCAATAATGATTTTTTAATTCTGGTACCTCGAATACAATTTACTTAGTGCTCCACCCATTTTTATACAAATCTTTAATTAGATAATTGATGCACCATCCTTTTATTAAATAATTACCATTGTTTCATTACTACTTGAAGCAAAAGAATTTGACATTTCTATGCAACATATTAACTAGAGAATAAATAACATTCATTTCAAAAATATGCACTTTTACAGAAGAGTAGATCAGTCTTGAATGTAGATGCTCACACAAGTAAGAAAGGACCATGGGTAGTGGAACAAGAGAAGGGTCTTGTTTGTTCTTGGGACACCACCTGGAGAATCTTTTCCATTTTGATACATGATTTTTCCTGGTACTAGGTTTCCTGGCCTCCAGCAGGACACTGAGTATGTCCCTCTGAATACAGGTGTCTGAAGGGGATCAAAATTCTATCACCCATAGGGTCAGTTTGAGGTTGAGCACCTGAGGGTGGTTGAGGGACCCCATCTTGTGCGAGTAGGTCAAATCGGTGAGGTAACCTGTGGTGACTGCTCTTGGCTAATAGGCAAAGTAGGGGAGACCAATGCTGTCTTGGCCAAAAGGGAGTCACCAGCAGGATTTTTGGTTTGTCCCTCTGGAACTTCAGAAGGACGTTTTGAATCAGTGTGAGGGAGAAAACAAAGAGACATCCCCGCCCAAGAAAAAGAGAAGGCGTCCACCTTCCAAGCCTATGGATGTGGGTTTCTGGTGCAAAACAGAGGCATCTGTCTATTCTGGGAGGAGGCAAACAGATCTGCTTGAGGAATACCCCAAATGTGAATAAGATCCAAGAACACCTCCCTGTGAAACATCCATTCATGACAGGGTGCTGAGGTTCTGCTGAGGTTGTCTGCCATCACATTCTCTGCTGAACGAATGTACACAGCTTGCAGGTAAATGTGTAGTTTTGCTGCTAGGGACCAAATCTGAATTTCCAAGGTGCAAAGTGGATAGGACCTCGTCTCTCCCTGCTTGTTAATATACCACAGGACAGTCATATTGTCTGTGACTACCTTCAAGGTGCCTGGTAGGAGAATTTGTTGGAATGTTTCAAGTGCCAAGAGAAGGGCCCTCAGTTCTTTGATACTGATGTGATCCCTTTGTCTCTGGGTGAACTACTCTCCCTGAACTTTGTTCTGGTTGTTGCTGATTTCCAGAAATGCTCCCCAACCCAGATCTGATGCATCTGTGTAGAAGTGTTGTGAGGGTGGAGGGATCTGCAAGGGTATTCTCTGATTGAGGGTGATGGATGAAATCCACCATTCCAGCTCTTTTTTCAAGCATGGGAGAAGAGGGAGGGAAACATCCAGAAGATGGGAATGTTGGTTCCACAGATTCTTCAAGACTCACTGGAACTTTCTCATATACAGTCTTGCAAAGGGAAGCATGGGAATCAATGATGCCATGTGGCCTAGGACCCTCAGAAATTCCCTGGTTGAGATGGTTTGAAGGGAAAGAAGAGTTTGGAAGTAATGGGTGAGGGCTTCCACCTTCTAGCAGGGGATGAAGGCTGCCACCTTGTCTGTTCTTACTCTGCACCCTAAGAAGACAAGATCTTTGGTAGGTATCATTTGTAATTTTTGTTGGCTCACTGTGAACCCTACGTTTGCCAAAGTTTTGCACACTATGTGTAGGTGATGGTAAAGGGAGTGGGAGTCCTAGTGTAGGATTAACAGGTCATCTAGGTAGGGTTATATTTGTATGCCCTGCATTCTGCAGTGGGCGATAACTGGAGCTAGACACTTTGTGAATACTCTTGGAGCTGTAGAGAGCCCAAACGGCAATGCAGCAAACTGAAAATGTAAAGAACCTGCTGAGAAACATAGGAATTTCCTGTAGCTGGGGTGAATGGGAATATGAAAGTAGGCATCTCTAAGCTACAGGGATACCATGAAGGCTTGGTCGGGGATATGGGGTAACAGATGATGCAAGGTGAGCATCTTGAAGGTAGGCACCTTGAGAAATAGGGTCTATTTTAGATAGCCGAAAACTCAAAATGTCCATCGCTCACATGAGCGAATAATCAGGAAGTCTATGTTGAATTTTTGGGATCGTAGTACAGTGAAGATTGGAATTTTGCCCTTTCCTCACTGTAGTGCAATCTCAGAGTAGGAATATATATTTAGCGGGGGGGGGGGCACAGCCCCCACAATATCGATTTCGAGTTCTTGATTAACATTGAAATTTTGAGTTTTCGTTGTTCTGACGTAGACCCGAGAAACAGACTAAGGATAGACAAAATCCAGAACTGGTCTCCAAGGACCATCTTTTCTTGGGACCAAAAACATCATAGAGTAAAATCCCTTAATGTCTGAATTGGAGGGACTTTTTCTGTTGTGCCTTAAGTTAGGAGCTGATCCAAAACTGAAGGGAAGAGGTGAAGCTTGCTTGAAGGGGATTGAGGCATCCCCCTGGAAGGGAGGAACTGTCCACCAAGTCATAAAATAACCTTTTTGGATGATGGAAAGGACCAAAGCCTCTGATGTGATTTTCCGTCAGGAGGTTAGAGAAAGGGCGAGATGGAGGGATGGGGGGCGGTGGAAGTGTGTAAAGGGTTTGAGTCATAGTGGAGGAGCTCTGTTAGGGTCAGGCTGCCTCCAAAAGGGAGTAGGGGTTGAGGTCGAGGAGGGTGTAGGAGTGGTTTGCTTTCTAGGGTGTCTCCGTCCTTTAGATTGTGGAGCAATAGAGCGAGAAGACTGCCTCCTTACAAAACTGGTCCTTTGTGGGTAGTTCCTGTGGTACCTAGGAATGGGTGAGACTAGCAAATATTTTTTAAATTTTGCAACTCCTTGCCCTTTTCTTGGCTAGATTTAAGGAGCTCTGCTGAATAAGTGCCAAAAAGGGCCTTAATATCAAGTGATGCTCCAGCAATTTGACTTGTACATCCATGGGTAAGGGCTGGAGTCTCACCCAGGAGTACCTTCTCAGGACAGAACCTGATACTGCAGATTTGGATGATGCTTATACAGCATCATAACTGCACTTGATAGAGTAACTGGTCACTTGAGAAGTGGTAAAGACCAGGGCAGAAAGCTGAGACTTACCAGGAAAATCTGGCACATATGGCATTAATTCAGTGGCCTTGGACAGTGCATCTAGAACAAACCTAACCATGTGGGTTTGATAATAGCTCTAATGTCTAGTGTGGAAGAAGCATACATTTTCTTCCCCTATCTATCCATGAATTTGCTACCCTTATCCGTACGGAATAGAGAAGTGGAAGTCAGCTGTCTGGAGGATTCGTCTGCTGACACAGCAATGACTGCTGGGTCTGCAGGGGATTCTTGAACAAGAACTGCACATCCTGGGGGACCTTGTAAAACCTATCAGGACGTTTAGAAGCTGGGGGCTGAGAATCTGGGACCTGAAATGCAGCATGAACAGCATCATGAAAAGCTGGAAGCAGAGGAGGAACTGCAGACGGGGAAGGCTGGTTCATCTGCAGGAGTTCAAAATACCTCTTTTTAGTCTCAGAAACATCAGAGACCTGCCATTTAAAATGCTCTCTCATAACTGTAATGGTGTCCCCACAGGAGAATTCTTCCCCAAGAGAATCAAGACTGATGGTGTCTTCCTCCTCAGGAGTAGCAAAGTCCTTGGGAGACTCAATTTGGGAACAGTAAGCCAGGGATTCATCAGAACAAGAGAGTTCTTCTTCTGACTCCAAGGCCTGCACATGTGGCAGGGCTGGTTGGGGTACCAGAGACTGAAAGGCCTGGAAGACTCTGTACAAGTTCTGGGAAAAGGCTTCCCATGCAGGTGCTGGTTCTGTAGCTCTGTGTTTTTCTTTTTGTTCCCTCTTAAGAGGAACAGTAGGAGTAGTTGGTTTTGCAGCAGACACTGGGGTGGATGGTAAGGCAGCAGTAGAACCCTCTGATGCCATGAGCCATGGTTCCCCCTCGCCATCAGGGCCTGATGGCTGATCAGCCTTAGTGGACGTACTCTGGGTTTCAGCTGAACCGGTTTCCACCAAGGTTCCTGGTTCCAGAGATGAAACCAATGTCCGATGGGACACTGGGATAACATCTGCCTCGAGAGTCTCAACTGACTCCTGAGATGCAGCATGGGCATCAGGCCTAACTTTTTTTGGCCTTCGTCCGAGGCGGCTCCTCGGAAGTATCTACCCCACCCTCCATACCTAATGTTAAATGTCAGAGTCTTTGGTATAACTTTAAAGCAGCCAACCGGCTATGCAGCATTTTAGGTACAAAGGACTGGCAAATGTTGCAAGATTTATAGTTGTGGCCTTCCCCTAAACAAAACAAACACTGATCGTGCATGTCCACATGTGGAATTTGTCTTCCACAAGCACACTTTCCCTTCCTAGCTGACATGTACGTCTGGAAAGCATGAAGGAATATAACCAAAAACCCAAAAGGGTACTTATCTGTAGCAGACAGCCAAAGTCAAATGTGCAAACGGATTCCCGGAGCTGGCAATCAGAGGTCCATAGATAACTACCGCAGAAAAGTTCTGGGTTGGGTATGTGCAGACATCATTTTTATAGCCGACATTGGTCTATGGCTCCGACATGCAACATCGCATGTACCCCTTATCCTAAGACTTTGGTATACTGACTGGATGTCCGGTGTTGCAGACAGCCACCTCCCTGCTGTTATGAATACTGTAACATGAGAACAGACGAACATTGTGCAGTTCTGTAGATAGATTTAAAGGTACCAGTGATAAAAGAAAAAAGAATGAAAAAATGGAAGGCAGATATATAGGCTAAATGCAAGCCACAGGGTAGGTTGATCGACCAAAGGAATGTGTAAAGTCGCATCTGCATATGATTTAGATGTGCGGGAGTAATGCGAGGGGGGGGGGGGTGATCCCACAATCACTGTGTAGATGCCTGGCCTACAAGAGCTTCTCTTAGATGGCATATAGGTTAGATACTGTTTTGCACTACAAGTCACTGTTAGCACCCTAAAAGCACACTAACAAAATGATGAAAACTACACTATTCATTTCTATGATCCTTTAGGTGCTTGATGGCAATAGATCTTTTGAACAAACATCTAGCTCTGCTGACTGTATTTCACTTTCCCTACATACAAAGAGCAGTGTAATGAGGAAAAAAGTTTAAGGGATGTGTCAATGAAAGTCATTCGACCTTATTGCTATATTACAGTGCTGTGTGCCAAGGTTCTGGGACCTGACCACCATGTGATAAGCACTGATGCTAGTGATAAGAAACCCGTACAAAGGTAGACAAAACGATTCAGTTGATAGCAATTTCCACTGATCCCAGCAGTAAATGCACTTTCTCCATTTTCATCACCATCCTTAAGACTGATAAACATAACTCATGCTAAACTGAAGATAGGGCTACTGGCAGTTTACAAGAAACCTAGTGACCATTTTCCTCTATCCAATTATGAACTGGCCTACAACAACAGTGTGCTTTTCTAAGAAAATGCAATGAAAAAACATTTAAACTGTGGGTTTACTTATTTGGTTAACTAGTAGATGGGTTGGTTCAAAAATGTTTTTTTAGCTCTGACCTTCCATAAGTAGCAAACTGCAAATGGATAGTACAGAACATAAAACGCAGAGTATGACAAAATACAGAGTGAACAGTAGCCAGCTCTGTGGTACAGATGAATGAAATTCTGACCGTGACCCAGACAAGAGTTCAATTAACGTTTTGGGCATTGGACAAGCCAGACTGCCCACCTTGGGGGACAGAAATGGTCATCCCAGTCAGCTAAATTGTTCGCAAGGAAGCAAAGGCTTGCGTTATATCAATGGCCGCAGGACTGGAGAACGTAGGCTTGCCATTCCAAACTGGTGATGGCAGAATTCATACTGTGCACATGTGGGAATAAGCACATGCCAGAGGAGGACAAAGTATGCCCATTAGGCATTGTGGGTGCATATGCTACTCACAAGGGGGCAGAATTAGGGTTTTTATCATAAACCCCCCAATGGCTGCCTGTATTACAGGTCCCAAAGATGAGACAGCTGAGGTCAGCAGAAAAATGGGGAGAAAAAGCACTTCGGATTCAAAAAAGACCAGGGACTTGGAGTTTAGCCATCATGCTTTGAGTAAAGCAGCCTCCTCTCTCCCAACAGGATCTCACCCAAGGGCTACACTAATGGCACCCAATCAGGCAGTGACAGACAATGGGTATTCCCAGGTTAAACCAGAGCCCTATGGCCCATTCAGTCCTACTTACAAAGCCCCATAAGACCATTGATTCCTCATCGTAAGAGTCAGATGGGATGAAAAGGACCGTCTTACTAGTCCTGCAAGGAGGCCTACTCTCCATCCAGTTGCATCTTCCCCTTTGCCAACAGTGGATAATCAAGCTCCACAACTGCTGCACTGTTTAAGACACCTTGGCTTACTGATTCAAGTCCGCTATGGCAGAGTGGGCTTCCTTTCCCCTTACTCCACACTAGGCAAAATTAGCGCTTCCATTACGTGTCACTCTAGTATTGTGCTGAATCTGCCTCCCTCCCTACATTATGCACAAGCCAGTAGTGGCCACTCACTCCCATTCTTTCAAGTCAACTTCTACAGGCACCTGAGCTGCTAACTGAACGTGGGTCAACTGCAGCACAACCAGGCCTTTATCCCTCATGTGTGTGCGTGTGTGTCTGTGTGTATGTATGTATGTATGTATGTATATATATATATATATATATATATATATATATATATATATATATATATATATATATATATATATATATGTATATATATATATATATATATATATATATACACACACACACACACACACACACACATTATAGATGTGTGTATATACATGTATGTATAGTTGGCCGAGCTGTTGTAGCAGTTAGCATCGTTGCCTCACAGCAAGAGGTTCTCCAGTTCGATTCTCGGAGCACCTTCTGTGTGGAGTCTGCATTTCTTCCCTGCGGTTGGATGAATTTTAAAGACATGCAACTAGGTGCATGTGCCTTCTGTCAAGATTGGATGCTGGGCTGGCAACTCGACACTGTAAAAACTCCACTGACAATCAGTCTGCAGACCCATGATCCTCTGTAGTGACCCCTAATGGGAGAAGTCGAAAGACAGTGCTTTTATATATATTACACACACAGATAGACACACACACAAACACCCAGACAGAGACACACACAAGACACCCACCCACAGACACACACACCAGTCTCTCTTAAGATATAATATACACAATCTGCATGTATGGATATAATTAACTCACACAGAATCGCTGTACAAACTATGAACAAAACATGATCAAACTGAAAACACTATCAGTAAAACAGGCATGCTTCAAGAAATGACCTTGGAACATATTAACAAAAAGTATTTTTGAAGGGGAACAAGCCCCTCCTGCACCCCAATACTCCTGCTAATTATATATACTAATGCCAAGATCAAACAATAGGAAGAAAGGCATTCCCTCCTCCCCTGCTAAAGAGGGATCTTCCACCAGCACTGTGATCAGTTGTTCTGTCGACTATTTTTGGTTGACAACACCTGTTGATCACCTGCATCTTCGACCCACAGACAGGATCCCTTATATGCAATATAATTTTATATCTATGCACTACACACAAACAATATTCATCATTAAAAACTGTTTTTCCCTTCACTTTGTTCAATTTAAATTTAAAATCATCACACAAGACTACAAGATATAACTGTTCTTTTGCATCTGTAAGTAAAAACCCAACACAAGTCAAGTTTATACTTACTAGATTACTGGAAAATATTTTTATTTTGTTCTTAATCCCTGTGACTATCAAGCCTCCCTGCTAAATGACATTTGGTGCATTTGCAAAACCTTAACACAACAGCCAATTCATTCCACAGGGAGTGAGGGACAGGAGTGATGCCACCAATCACAGGATTAGGAGACTTTTCTTACTTCAGTCCTGCTGCTTTCCCCTCTGTAGGTGCTCACAGGAGGCCCAAACAGTTGGTGTGCCACTGGCATCTGCAAGAGCATGTCCCCCACTTCTACAAGCAAATCTGGTTTGTCATCCATGCCCTCTCTGAAAGCAAGCATTTCCAATGATTTGTAGTGTCCAGAAGGGATTCACAACAAAGTACGCACTCCAGATGTGTTCTCAACTCTTCTTCCTTAGAAAGGTGCATTGACGACAGTTTAACATTCCTCTTACTTTTTCTGGCCAGCTCCTCCAGAGCCAAGGCCACTAATTCAACCTAAACATTAAGGTTATAGTCAAGACATTACCCCAATATGCTACAGAGCTGGCAAATTTACTACAAAATGAGAAATCGCTTCACAGATATATATAGTCCAGTACGGGTAGGAACAAAAACACGTTAAAGTAGTCTACTGCTTACAACAAGCAACATTAAAAAAATATGCATCAATTATTGCGGTTAAATACATATATGCACAGACAGGCAATAACCAATTTCTTTCATTACTGTAAAAGGGTTTAGTGTAAGTCACAGAGCTGTAGTAACAGCAGCTTTCTGCTTTGAGGCAAGTTTTTAGTCCAAAAAGCATAGCTTCTGCTTTGGAAATATTTAGTTACAAGTTACTATGTTGAAGCTAAAGTGATAACTTTTGAAGCCTTCCCGCATAGCATTCGTCAGTTATATAATGCACAGCATCAACTGAGTCAGTGTTGTGCGACCTAATCTACAAAATGGCAAGGAAAAAAAGGCAGACCTGCAACTACACCGTGAGTATATCTCTTCTTGCTCTGCTTTTTATGTGGAAAGTGAGTTCCATTTTGCAATTCAACTTACGGAGAGTTGGTAGTTTTTGAACCGGGTAAGATGTGATGGCTGGACCCAGCCATTTCCCCCAGCATGATGAAGAGACTACCAAAACCTTTCTACAGGTCAAGAAATACTGCCAACAGTAGTATAAAACTTGTAAACTCACCAAATCACCTTCAACTTTTACCAGTAGGTTAAGCAAAGTACAGTTGTGTACACTTACCATAAATGTAGATGTTCGAGTGTATTCACTGTTGCAGTCATCACATTTGGGTTATCTGCTTGCAGTAGCCCTCAGTTGGCCTGATTATCAAAGTCTTGGGTCCTGCGTCGGTTGCTGTCTCATCTTCCGTGACGTCAGGTAGTCCGGGGTATAAAACATGCAGCCGACGCCATTACATCAGTTTTTCTTGCCCCAAATGTCAGGTGCCCCCCTAATGGGAAGCAATTAAATACACACACACACACACACACACACACACACACACACACACACACACACGTATATATACACATACAAGGTTATACTTTCAACAAAAAAGCAAATACACCAAAAAGCTTTTTAAGCATAGTAAAGGAGAGTAGAAGTATAGCCAAAAAGAAAATGGGGCTGGAGGGAGGGTAACCAGGACTGCAAAAGTGAATATACTCGAACATCTACATTTATGGTAAGTGTACACAGCTGTACTATGTTCTTCGTGTTTCACAGTTGCAGTCATCACATTTGGGTAGATTCCCAAAGCTAAGGATGGGAGGAGGAATTTAGATAGCATTAGGACCAGCTATAAGGCCCTGCAAGACTGCAGTGGCAAAGCCAGCTCTGGATTTAGAGAAAATTGGCAAATGGTAATGCTTTGTGAAGGTATGTACAGAACAGGTAGCAGCTTCTAGGATGTCTCTGATAGGGACACCCCTAAGAAAGGCTGTAGAGGTAGATGCTGCCTGATTGAATGGGGTCTAATCCCCTGTGGGATAGGTTTTCCATGGTGCTTACAGCAGAAATGAATGCAATGGCCTATCCATTTAGAAATGGTTTGTTTTGAAATAGCCTTCTCCTCTGCCCCTGCAGCAAATGCCACCAGCAGTTGTTCAGATTTCCTCTGAGATTTAGTCCTGTCCAAGTAAATTCTTAAGTTATCTGTGCACATCTAAGGAGTGCAGTATCCGTTCCCCTTTATTCTGTGGATTAGAAAAGAAAGTTGGCAAATCAATGGATTGGCTAAGAGCCACACTGGATACCACCTTGGGCATGAAGGAGAGATTGGTCCTGAGGGACACCCTGTCCACATGAAGGCTCCACTACCATAAGGGCCTGTAATTCAGATACCCTTCTTGCAGAAGTGATTGCTAAAAGGAAAGTTGTTTTCCAGGAAAGGAATTTTAACTCTGCACTTGCAGCTGGCTCAAAAGGAGGCAGAGTGAGTTTTTCCAATACAAAGTTAAGGTCCCAGGCTGGAGTTGGGGCTCTTCTGGGTGGTCTTAAGTTTTTGGCCCCTCTGAGAAACTGCTTGAGCAGTGGGTGAGAAAAGAGGGGTGGTTCTGTGTTGTAATGAGCTGAAATGCCTGAAGCGTGAATTTTGATGGAGGAAAAAGAAAGGCCCTTGTGAAGCATCTCAGTTAAGTATTGAAGACTCTGAGATAAATTTGGCGCTGCTGTGTCCATCCCCCGAGTTCGGTTCCAGGCACAGAATCTTTTCCATTTTTCAGCATAAGATTTTCTAGTACTAAGCCTCCTTGCCTCCAAAATGACATCCAACACTTGTTTACAGAGGGATGGTAATGGGGACATTAGGTAAATAGCCAGGCTGCCAGGTTCAGGGTTTGAAGCTGGGGTGCAGAATCTGGCTCCCCCTGCTGTGACAGCAGGGTAGGGGTCTGAGGCAGGTGCCATGGGGCTAGCTGTGACACACTTCGCAAGAGGGGGTACCAGTGTTGGCGTGGCCAGTATGGTGCAATCAGTATCATCCTTGGTTTGTCCTGTTGGATCTTTAGTAGTACTTTGGAGAGGAGACGCAGAGGAGGAAAGGAATAAACTGATAGGTTTTTCCAGCTGAAGGACAGAGCATCCACTTTCCAAGCTTGTTTGTGGGGAGTCCTTGTGCAGAATTTGTCCAATTGGTAGTTCTGGGGGGAGGTAAAGAGGTCTATATCTCGGCTCCCCTATTTGTTTATCAACATGTTGAAAGTCTTTGGTTCCAGTTTCCACTCATGTGGGTCCATTAAATTTCTGCTTGGTTCGTCTGCCAGTGTATTTAGTTTTCCCTGACAGGAATTGAGCCTGTAGATGTACTTGGTAGCTCAAGGCTGTGTTCCACAGAGCCATGGCTAGTCTGCAGGGGGGTAGGAATGGGTACCCCCTTGCTTGTTTATGTACCACATGACAGTGGTGTTGTCCGTCTTTACCATTAATTGTCTTGGAAGAATGTGGTCCTTGAAGGTCGTCAGAGCATTCTGTACAGCTAACATTTCTTTTTGATTGATATGCAGGTGCATTTGACTTGGGTTCCATTTGCCCTGAATGCACTGCCCTGCCAGGTGAGCCCTCCCATGCATAGTCTGATGTGTCTGTTGTTAGGGTTTGGGCGGCAGGGGGTAGAGTGAATGGTAGTCCCTTGTTTTGGTGGTAGGCCTCTGCCCACCAAAGGGACTCAAATCGTAGGCAAGGTATGATAGGAATAATTGCTTCTAGATCCTGAGAATGTTGGCACCATAAGCTTTTTAGATACCATTGTAGTTTCCTCATATGCAGCCTTGTATATGGAATTATTAGAATGCATGAGGCCATGAACCCCAAGGTTTGCAGTATTTGCCTTGCAGACACAGCAGGGTTTTGGTGGCCACTAGTTTGAAACAAGTTGTCAAATGGATTTGTTTCTCTGGCGTGAAGAAAGCTATCTGGGAAGTTGTGTTCAAGCTTGCTCCCAGGAATATAATTTGTTGACAGGGCACCAGCTGTGATTTCTTTTCGTTTATGGTGTACTCCAGACAAGTTAGCACCTTTTGTACAAATGCCAGATTATTCAAAAGTATGTCCTGGCTTTCTGCCTGAATTAGACAATCGTCCAGGTATGGGTATTTATGAATATTTCTTTGCCTGAAAAATGCAATGATTGGAGCTAGGCACTTTGTGAATACCCTGGGCGCAGTAGATAAGCCAAAGGGCAGTACAGAGAACTAATAGTGCAAGCAGCCTGCTTTGAAGTGTAGGTATTTTCTGCAAGATTCCTTGATTGGGATGTGCAGGTAGGCTTCCTTTAAATCCAGTGTTGCCAACCAGGCATCTTTGCCTATCGGTGAAGAGTTAGCATCTTGAATTTTGGAATAACCAAAAAGGTGGTTAGGATAGAAAGGTCCAGGATAGGGCACCACGAGTTGTCTTTTCTGGGTACTAGGAAAAGTCTTGAGTAGAAACCTTGTCCCTTTTCCTCTTCTGGTACAGTCTGAATAGCCTCTAAACTTGAGAGAGAGCGTACTTGCTTTTGAGCCTCTGCCCACTGACTTGGGGGTAGATCTGGCCAACCGTTTGGGGTTAGTAAAGTGTGGCCGCAGAAAAACCTCATAAAGAGGATTACCGGCCTCAAACAGATGCCCTACGCAGACCGTCGCAAAAAACTCCAGCTTTTCTCCGTCGCATATCGCCTATTCAGAGGTGATCTCTGCCTAACATACACAGCTATGTCAAACCCAGAACTGTTGGACGTGCTCCACTTAAAGAAATCCCAATCCCTCTGAGCTACACGCTCTAGGGACCTAAACCTTGTCACCACAATAAATAGAACATGCCGGAGGGATAGATTCCTGACCCAAAGACTTCCCATACTCTGAAATAAACTACCTATCTATATCAAACAAAGCTCCTCATTAGCACTCTTCAAGAAAAATCTTGATGATTGGATGGGAAATAGGAAATTCACCCTAGGGATCACCTTTGTGGCTCTTCTCGACAGTGGCACAGGAAAATAATTTTCTTGGGTGGCAAAAGCCAGGGTACCTTTTTGGCTGGGCTTGTATAGGCCCCAGGGCCGATAGCCTAGTATCTACCTATGAACCTATGGAAGTAAAATCTGTATCCTTAGGAAACTATGTTTAAAACCCATTTGTCCTGGGTAATGAGTTCCCAGTTTTTTTTGCTTGAAGAGCAATCTTTCCCCCTAAAGGAGCAGTCAGTTAATTAGTGCTTGGAAGTTTTAAAGTTAAGTCATTGAGACAGTTTACTATAGGGGGAGTCTTACTATTCCCTGATTTGGAAGTGAGAGCCCCCCACTGCTTAGTCCTGTGTGTATCCTGGGACTGAGGCCTGGTTGTTCTGCTGGTTCTGGGTTTGAACTGATAAGGCCTGGAAGAGGCAGGAAAGGACCAATTTTTGAGGGCCAATGCCTACTAAATCTTGGAGGCTACACTTGTAAGAAATCTTTAACAGTTTGCATAGATTTAGCTTTTTCCTCCATCTTTTTTTAAGAACTTCTTCTGCTTTGTTGCCAAACAGGCAGTCCTTATTTAAGGGAGCATCCAGCAATTTAGTTTTAACATGATCTGGCAAAGATTGCTCCTTAAGCCAAGCCTGCCTTCTTATTACAGACCCAGTGACAGCAGCCCTGCAAAATGCCTCTAGTGAATCAAAACCACATTGCAAAGTATGTTTTCCAACCTGTTCAGCATAATGCATTAAATCCTGTAAATCCTTATTTTCAGCACAATCAGGAATCATCATTTTCTGTTTAAGCAATCCAATAATATGCTGCTGATACTTTAGCATATGAAACTGGCAATTTAGGGCCCTGATAGCTAAGGTTGCAGAGGTGTATACCTTCTTATTCCATCTATCCAGGGTCCTGGAATCTCTATCAGAGGGGGTAGGATTTTTGGCAGTAGTAGCCTTAATGCCCTTGGGTCCCTGTGAAATGGTCTCAGGATCCACAGTAGGATTTTTGAAAAGAAACTTGTGAGAATCAGGAACCCTGCAATATCTATTGGGTTTTCTGGGAGCAGGAGGTAGAGAGTCAGGGGCCAAGCTTGATTCTGAAAAGGCATCATCAACAATGTCCAGTACAGGAGGGATAGCTAAAGGCCTGTGTTGGTGCAGGAGTAGAAATCTCTAAGCCTCTTTTTAGAATCAGAGTAATCCTGGCTTTCCCAGTGAAAATGTTCCCTAAGAGTATGCAAGGTTTCACCAAAAGAAAAATCTTCTGGGGAGAAGCAGAGGGAATAGAGTCCTCTGCATCAGAATCCTCACAGGTGGATAAGGGTAAATCCTGGTCATCAGAGGAAACAGAAATTTCAGAATCCTGGTCAGAAGTATCATAAGCAAATTCAGTCCTAGGTCTCAGAGGGGAAGGCTGGCTTCCCCTGAATAAAGTAATAAGATCTTCAGCCATTCTTATCATTTGTTTTTTAGGCGTAGAGGCCTGACCTTGCGGTCTGGTCATCTGTTTCCTAGGCATGGTTCGAGTTTTAGGCCGACTGGCACTTGCGAACTGCTTCGGGCACCGCACGGCAAGAAAGACTGATGTAATGGCATTGGCTGCATGTTTTATACCCCTGACTATCTGACGTCACGGAAGATGAGACAGCAACTGATGCAGGACCCAAGACTTTGATTATCAGGCCGACTGAGGGCTACTGCAAGCAGATAACCCAAATGTGATGACTGCAACAGTGAACCACAAAGAACATCAAGATAATTCTATAATGGCATAATGCTTCAGAATTTCCTATTTTCAAAACAGGATTATACAACTTATATCTTTCAGACATATTTAATAGCCGGAAGATTCCAGCTGCATTCAGTACTGCTGTGCTTTGGATGTACTTGAAAGGTAAGCCATATGCTGCTGGAGTGAAATGATTTTCAATTTCTTCTGCAAGTTTATCTAAAACACTGCCACTTAAAGGGTGGAAGTACAATTAGTAATACTGATGTAATTATTATGATTGAACCATCGTGCACAGTGTTATAGAGTGCTTATTACTACAGAGCTCATTAAGACCAGAACTAGTACAGCCACTCAAGTACTTGGAAACAAAGATTAAAGAAGAGCTATATTTCAGGGCCTGCAATCAAAATAGCAACCTCCTATGTAAACGTACAGCATGGAGACATGTACACAGTCATATTTTTATTGCATAAGAAATAAAATGTGAGTATTTACACATATGTTCACTTAAATTGCCATGCAAAAACACTGAAATATCAAAAACTATCAAAACTTAGTGGATCATAAAAAGTGAAACATATCTACTTCCTGCAAATGCTCACAAATAAAAAGGAAAACCAAAACCCTAAAACTCTTCATTCAAACAATTTGTCTTTTTTAGTGGTACTGTTAGGAAAAAGCCGCGGTGGTTCAGCGGTAGCGTTGTCGCCTCACAGCAAGAGGTGCTCTCATTCAATTCTCGGCTGGAGCACCTTTTGTGTGGAGTCTGCAAGTCCTCCCCGTGGTCGAGTGGCATTCGAAAGACATGCGTAAATGGGCATGCCTTCGTTGAAGGTTGGGCGTCAAGCTGGCACCTAGGCACTGTAAAAATCTGCCAATCATTAGCGGACCGGAGTTCCGCTGTGGCAACCCCTAACTGGGAAAAGCCGAAAGAAGAACAACAAGTGGTAATGTTAGGAAAAGGGTTTTGCATAAGGTTACTAGGTATGGTTAAGGTTAGTGACAGTGGCAGGATTAGGGTTAGTACAGGACTGATAGTGTACTGGGAAGTGGGCTTTTGCCTCCCTGTACTACCTTTACTCAGGCCTCCTAACCCTGCTACTGACCCCAAGCCCAACTCTGCACATTAACATATCAAAAAACATTTCACAAGACACTTGGACAAACACAGCATTCAAACAATCATCCTACCTGGCCCTTACAATAAGCCAGACGTGCACACAGACACGTACAAAATGGACAAAAATCACTAAATCTATCCCTTTCCCTAGCCTTAAAATCTAACTCTACCCAGGAAACACTTGCACACACCTACAGCTAATGCCAATGCTTTCGGTATTTCCCCACTTACCTCAATGCAAGTGTAACTCGCACACTAAAAAGACTCAACGAGCCAACCAAACTATTTCTGGAAGTCGACAAAAGTAACTTTCGATTTAAACTGAGTTTTCTCCGGCAACAAGATGTGCAGTTGAGTGACTACACTGCACTCATAAAATATTCTTACTTAAGAGCTAAGCTGGTATGTCTAGATTTTGAGCTTTGAACGCCTGTTTAGTTTATCTACAGTTCTTTTCTAATTACTTTATGCTTTTTTATATTTTAAATGGCTACCTTCCGCTATGCATCATGCACTTTCTCTTGAGACAAGACACTGCTTTTCATTAAAGGGAAAAGTTTTATATATGCCTAACTTTTTCACATACTAGTCTGCATCCAATGGGCTGGGCATATTTAATTTATTTACTGACATTTGGAAACTGGGAAAGTCTGGCTGGGTCAGAAACCCATTTTCAGTGGTGGCCCAAGGAAAAAAGCTCCAGAATCATTAAAAAATATATAAAATATTAAGTATTATGTATACATAAGAAAACATTCAGAAGAACAGAGTTGGTTACAATAATTTGTACACAGGTTACAATATTGGTATTGACATAATAAGAGTTGTGATCTGTTTGTCAAGGTATAAATTAAGACTTCTGTACAATGTACTGTCAGCCAGATTGTAGGCAGATTCAAAGTAATTAGTGTATTAAACATTTGATAGTATGTTTAAGAAGGTAGAGGAGGTTTTTAATGGCATTATTCCTGCCATTTTCTTTACACCTCTTCCTTTTTCTACTGTTACTGTCTAACCCTTTGGAAATAGTAACTGTCTGGAGTAAACTAGAATATCCAAGGATTTAAATGTATTCTAATAATGTCTTGGGGTTGCCCTAGATATTCATCCTGTAAAATGATCTGTAAGTGTATGATGTATTATTGTAGTGTGTCGCATAGTCTTCCCATAATTTAAACTGTAATACCTTTCTTGCTTATTATAAACATTTTTTTGTGTGGTGGTGGTTGTTTATATGTGGAGCTTTTCTCCACGGGCCTCTACTGAAAATGGAAATATATCCAGCTGGACCAGCCCGGTCAACAAATGTAAAATAAAAATAAAATAAAATAAATAAATTGTAGTACATTATTAGTGGTAAAGGGGTGGGGTTAAAGGAGAAAGTAAGGCAAGATATTGGATGTTTGAGGGATGAGTTAAGGAACAGGTTATAAGGGAACAGGAGATAAGGGGCAAGAGAGGGTTTTAAGGCAAGAGTCAGAGGGAGGTAGTGAGGGATAAGTATGCAGGAGGGTGGTTAGAGGCGAGTAAGTGAAAGGAGTGAAAGCATAGGCAGAACAGTAGTTTGGAATAAAGATGACAATGTAGGGGTAATGATTGGGAGAACTATGGGTTATACATTTGTCTTTGAGCATATGCAGGTGTGTGAGTTAAGATGATGTTTTTTTAAGTGTAGTGAATTTTTCTGAATTATCTATAGGTTTCAGGTAAATTATTCTATAGTTTGGCTATAGCTAGCATAAAAGTAGAGGCAATGGCTGGTTCTTTTATTTGGTTTGTGTATGCTTATTAGTCGTTCCATGAACGCAGACATCTGGTGGGAATGTAGCTATGCACAATAGATTTTAGGGTGGGACAGGTTTCTTGTTTGTATATTATTTTATGTGCAATAGATAGCTGCAGACAGTCAAGACAGTGTGGGAATTCGAGCCAGCTGAGTTCTGTAATAGATTGGCAGCGATGGGAGTGTTATGATAGGCCTGTGACAAATTGGTGATCTTGTAGTAACAGAACCAAAGTTTGTTTTTGAGAGACAAGTGCAGGTTGGTGAAAATGGCATCTCCATAATAGTAGGGAGAGGATCAAGTAGGTATTAGCTAGCATTCTTTTGGTAGAAGGATGCACAAAATGTTTGTTTCTGTAGAGTGTCCCAAGTTTGAAGTGGGTTTTCTTAATAGTGTTGTGTATGTGTTGTTCAAATGTGAATTTGCTGTCTATGGTGATACCCATCACATCTCTTAGCATGTGTTACAAATTCAATTTCTGTTTTGTTTTGAAAGTAAATTTTAAATTTAGAGGATAATGTTTTGGATGTGAAAAGCAGAGGATTTGTTTTGTTGGGGTTAAGCTGTAATTGTGTTTCTTTTAGCCAAGATTCTATTGAGGTGAAGATATTTTTCTTATTTGTACGTCTGATATGTTGTTAGATGAGATGGTGGTGGAGTCATCGGCGTACTGGATTAGTGTGCTGTGCAAGGAGGCTGTGTGCTGGTTATTAATGAAGATACTGAACAGGAGGGATCCAAGTATGAACACTTGTGAGACTCCAGTTTTGCTAGTCTGGTATTGTGATAAGTAACCTTGGCATTTAACATGTTGTTTCCTACTGGATAGATAGCTGTTAAAACATTGCTGAGAGGGTTGTGAACATCCTACTAAACAGAGTTGCTGTAGAAGTTTGCCATGTGATACCATGTCAAAGGTCTTTGACAAATCTAGTTGTATTACACAGGTCAGCTGTCCAGAGTCCCTTGCTTTGTTTACTGCATCAGTAAAGGAGATGAAGGCAGTTGTGCTATGTGCAGGCCTAAATCCATGCTGACTGTGTGTAAGAAGGCTGTTTAGTAATTGCAAGTGCACGCACTTTTCAAGTAGTTTTGATAGAGGGAATAGTACACAGATGGGTCCGAAATTTGTTAGTTCATTTGATTCAACTCCTTTGTAGAGTGGGGTTACTATAGATTGCTTCTAAAGGTTTGGGATTTGGGATTCAGTAATGGATTGATTGATGAGTATGCTGATGAGATAAGCAATAGATTCAGCTGCAAGTTTTAAGTATTCTGGTGGGAGATTATCAGAGGAAAGAGTAGTTTAGTTTGAGAATTAGTTTACAAATTAATGTAGTGGACACAGGCTGCAGTCAAAAGGCAGGGGACTGTATGTTGGTAGATGATGTATTATGGCAAGGAAGGGAAGCTGTGTTAGCTTTAGTGGATACTTGGGAGTTGGGTGGAATGTTATTCTGTGTGGAGTTAGCATTTGTAATAGAGTTAGAACCTGTAGCTAGTTTAGCTATGCTGTCTATAAAATGGCTACTGAACATATTAGCTATTTCAGATGGAGTTTTGTCTATCGATGGTGACGGATTTTCTATTGACCCAGGGGTAAGAAGTGATAAGATGGTTTTCCAGAAATTTTTTGGATTGGTTTTGTGGTTGTGTAGATGTTGTATAAAGTAAGTTTTAACTGCTTTTACTAATTTGTTAGCTTTGTTTCATAGCGGTTTATAGGTCTGAAAATTTGTATCATTTTTATTCTTTTGCCAATCTTTCCAAGCTTTATTTCTGATTTGAAATGTGTGTTTAGTGGATTTGGTTAGCCAGGCTGCATGGTTTATTTTTGTTCTAAGAGGAGCTACGTTGTTAAGAGTATCCAAAAATAGTTTATTGAAATAGCTGACAGTATTGTCTAGGAGTAGTGTTTTTAGTATGGACCAGTTCAGTGGTTTTAGTATAGTATTAAAGAGGTTCTGAATACAGTTTGTTAGGTTCCTGGAAGAGTTATAAGAGTATGTTTTGGGCTTTTTGAGGATGATTCTATAAGTGTATGCAGGTAGGTGGTCTCTTAAGAAATTAAGAAGTGTATTTGAATTACAGTTCTTGTGGAGGTCAGATACAAGGGTCCAATTCAGAGTAGAGCCAAGGTTAGTATTATTTTGTATTCTAGTAGGGGGTGTTGAATTGTGTAAAACCGTAAAGGTTGAGATGATTTGCCTGTGAGTCAATGGAAAAGTTTTGCCAGTTGATACTGACATCTCTAATGACTACTGTCTCAATGGAGATGTTTTCTTGGTATTGTTTATCTTCAAAGATGCTATGAGAATTTCAGCATTACTAAATGTGGGAACTGGTTTGGAGAGAGGTAGTATTGTATATATACTAAATTAATGCTACACCTCCCCCTTTTTTATTGATTCCGTCAGTTCTCAAAATGTTATATCATGGTGGTAGAATTTCGGTGTTTTTGATGTGTGGTTTTAACCAGGTTTCCGTAACCGCTAGTATATCTGGGGAGTACTGTCTTAGCCAGGAATGAAATTCAATTTTGTTACAGATGCTACATACGTTTAAGGTGACTAGTAGTACATTTTATGAGTTAGGGGGGTTAGGATAGGAGAGGTTTTGAGTGGGTCCCTGGGTTGGGGTGGATGTCGCCACACTGAATTAGATTATGGAGATAAGGGGAGTATTGGTAATTGTTTTATACAAAAGTATGGTATGACAGAATTGTGAAATGGGTTCTGTAGATGAAGATAGAATTTTTCACTTTGAAAAGTGGAGGCAATGTGGCTCAATTAGGCTAGGTGATATCTGTGAAAAGCTACTGGCCATGTTTTTCACAGAGTGTCAGAGAGGTGGTTGAGTTTGGAGTTAAGCTGATTTGTTAGTGATTGAGGGAAGTGGTATATGTTAGTATGACAGCTGCTAACATGAATATGGTAAGGCTAGTAGTAATTTTAAGTTGTGACATTTTGTGGTATTTAGGAATAAAAGAATAAGGAAGAAATTAAGTTGGGTGTTTGAGTAAAGAAACTGTTGTGTGGTGTGGGGCTACTTGTACGCAAGTGTTGTCTACTTAAATGTGTGCTGTATGGTTAGACTTGCTAGGCAAAGGGTGTTAACAGAGGAAAGGTGATGTGTAGGAATTTGGCCAGGTAGTGGATTAGGGGAGGAGTTTTGACTGTATAAATTTAAATAATATGGGAGTGGGTGGGAATGGGGGTAGGGTACTAGAGTGGCGTGAACCTCAGCAAAGCGAAGGCGAACAGAGTTGAATGGACCTACTCAAAGAAGTGGGCTTAGGAAAAAAAACAATCAGTTAAGGTATGTTTTTACAGAAAGTTTAGCTTATATTTTTCTCTGGAAAAACTGCTGCTTGTATGAGTAAATGTATTAGCTGGAGCCATGTAAGAAATGCTAATAGGGTTGGGAGGTTTTGGTAATTATTTCACCAATTGTAATAGTCAAAATACCATAGTAAACTAATAATGAAATATGTACTTGGGAAGAAAAAGGGAGTTGGATAAAGCTAGTGAAACTACTAACACGTCAATTCCCAAAACAGAGTCTTAATATTTAAAGTGAAGAGTAAGCAACACTAGGGGCTACGTCCAGGTAACTACCTAATGCTACTTTCTGGACAACAGGAAGTTGCATATATTAATTTCAGCACATACGTAAAAACTGTATATAATGAGGAAAACAGTCCTTTTGGCAGTGGTGGGGCTTGATGCGGAATACTTTGATTGGTGCGAGGCGTTGGCGTCAACCTACATTAACCCTGAGAGTTTGTGATCTGACAAGGACAGTTTGTCTTTCTACTATTGATACACCTAAGAAAAAACTGGAGGTCACATGAGAAGGACTGAAGTAGGAATATGGCAGTCAAATTAAATAGCAAAGGGGGTAAAAGGGGAGGAAAAAAGAAAAGAGGAGACATACAGTAGTTGGTAGAAGCGAACAGTTGGAATCAGCAATACAAGAAGGGCAGCTGGACATTACAATAGCAACAGATGAGCAAAATAAAGCCCATTAATATGGTTTAGTTGATTAACAAATTACTAGCTATACTATTAGAGACTGTAACAAATCTGACAATATAGAGCAGTGAAGTCAATTTAACATTTAGAATAGGGTAGCGATACTCAATGTGATGCAAACATTTAAAAATATTTAAATAGACTGCTGGTAATAGCAGTTTTCCCTGCTGTAGGTACTGTTACAACAAGGAAAGCTGGTGTGTTAACACAAGAAATAAAATAAACCAGTTGTGGTAATGCGTTAGCACATCCAAAGTAGAATAATCATCCCTGCATTGCAAAAACAGGACAAACTATTTACAGTTGAATTGGCCATTAGCGCAAGAGGAGAATCATAACAGGCTGAGTATTTGTGCCCACTCCAGCATCAACTTTGTTATTGTAGTATAGGAGCAGTAAATAGGAGCCCAGGAATATGGGCTTAGAATTTAAATGCTGCCTGCTCACAGAAGCAAGATAACCCATAAACACCTCTGCTTCCCCTCTGTATGCTTCCCCTCTGTATGCAGGATTCTCCTGCTGGGTCCTTGATATTAGCTGGACATAAAGTAGCTCACAGCCTATTGCACTGGGAGGAGAGCAGCTTAAAACCTTCACCATTATTGTTGCACCTTCCTACCCAACCCTCCAACACTGGGGACTCTAGTCAAACCAGGATTCACGGGTATTGTAGGCAAGTGACCTGCCTTGAACCAGGGGGCAAGCTGTGTGTAATGTGTATACACACACACACACACACGTAAATATATCAAACTCATGCCTTTCCAGAAATTTCTGGGTTTGATGTCTTTCGCATTTTTAGGACTTTGCTTTTTTACATTCTCTTATAAATACTGTACAGTACTTTTTATCACAAAGTCTGATATTTATATTGCTCCTGCACCAGAACCACTGCTTCAAACCTCCATCAAGTGCAATCGCGCAATCTCCATCTTTCATTCTGCTTTTCCTTTGCTGAAAAGCCAAACTTTTTTTTTTTTGCAATTTATTTATTAAGGGAGGAAGAAGAACGAGGATGTTATGGTTTTTCAATCATCTGTTAACTTGGTAAATGAAATGACCTATTTTGGGACCACAATCCATTCCACAAAAGCAGTGGTAAATGCAGTAAATACTGAAAGATTATAATAGCCAGCTACATTCTCAGGATGTGGTTAAAAATGAGCCCCAGTGTATCGGACCATTTTCCCAGTAAACAAAATAAAATAATACAGAACACTTTTTTGATAGGATCATATTAAAAAGGGAAGATTATGATTAATTATAAAGTGAGGCATAGCAGATTAAAGTCATCAGTGATAATGTTCAGTGAATTTAAAGTTGCAAAACTTTTCAGCATATTCTTTACTACTCTGGGATGCATTGCTAACTCCCCTGTATACTGGAAAGGATGCACACGAGTTTCAAAATTACATGTGTTAAGCTTCAAATGGAATTTTTTTCAGATATTAAGCACCACTGGTGGCTTGATACTTGTTAATGTGATGAAACAATGATTCTGAAACCTCTCCTGACATGGAAGAGTTAAAACACTGTGGTTTGGAAATTTTGCTTGTTTTGTACACTCTAACAAGTTTTGCTGGTTTTGTGCAATCTAACAGGGAAAGGCATGTGAAGGACACTGGGTTTGGCTGCCTGCCAAATGACAGCTAAACAAATTTTGTGAAAACCATTGTATCAGGAGTTATTTCAGCTGCAGTTCTACATTTCACAACTCTGTATAAGGCCTTCAAGTGAAATTATCACTACCAAGACTTGCAGTTACACACGTAGCATATAACTCACTCACTTGACCTCACCCCAACTGCAAATACTTGCCTGAACCATTCAAGTAACTTTCCATTGACTTGTGACCTGAACTTTTTAAAACCTCAACTCCAGACAACCTACTTAATCTACTGAAAAAAATAGCAGTAGATTATGCAGTTTACTGAGAATGCTGAGTTTTTAAAAATGTATGACTGACTGTGCTAACTTACAACAACAAGCTTTGCTACAGCAAAGCTTTCAAACCATGCTGTAAAGCAAGACAAATGCATCTGGTACTTACAGTTATGCAAGTCAGGAATTCTTTACTCTGAAGCAGTCCTCTACCCCAGGTTATGAAATCAGGTAGATACGTATAGGTAACATAATCCCTCCCATATGACAAAAATTTGTCACAATAAACAGCAGGTAAAGTGATAAACACTTCTGTTAGTACTTTGCCTGTTAGAAAACAGCTTGAACTACGAAAACCCAATGAACTCAAAACATCACAAGAACAAAGCTAAAAGGCTCGACCTTCTGACTAAGATGAAGTGTAGTATAGCAGCTTATGCAGGGGCACCTTGGCAGGATTACAATGTCAGAGTCTATGCTTTCTCAAGTTTCACTGCACAGGCATTTATCTCACTATTTAACTTTTTTTTTAACAGGTTAGACTGATTTAAAGAACACTTTTTTGCCTACAAAGAAGTATCTCCAAAAAAGCAAAAAGATATGAAGTAGTAGAGATGTGCATCAATAACACATAGTGTACAAAAAAACTACAATTAAATTCATAGGATGGCTGTTTTATATCAATGAACAGTGTTACATACAGTACTGATTACAAACAGAAACATAATGTGGCTGTGACACCCCACAACTGGCCCAGTAATCTAGGAGCCTCAATCCTCACCACTGGCAACAGTGGGGGACGTACACACTGGGAGGATGATAGGTACACACACAGTATTTCCAGATGCAGCTCTCTGATGGTCTCTGTGTGCTCTTAAGGGAAATTTCACTTGATGCAGTCAGTCTGCGGCTGGTTTCCCTCTCCTCCAGATCCCCAACAAGACTCCCCACTGGCACAGCTATAGAGTTGAGTTCTCAGCTGAGTGCCAAGCCAAGGCCTCCATCACCCCCTCTGTCCAGCAAGTGCTTTGCGTCTCTGCCCGAGTAGGTCACACACACACATGGGAAAGTCTGGCACAGGTTTACTAGCTATGCCCCCTTCTGCCCAGACTATAAGGTAGTCATTACCGCCATCAGTCAGTCCTCATCAGCTACTTTAAGGCCCTTAACAAAGGGTGTCCAATCTTACTGTATAATGTTACTATTAATAGAAATGGTAGCTTTCCAAGAGCAAGGCTATTTGTAGTGGCCCACAATGTCACCAAATAAGTATGCAAGTACTCTCAGAACTTAAATAAGGTCTCACAAAAATCAGCCACAATGAAAGGTTCAAATATATTTAACAATAAATAAAGAACAAGAAAATACTGTACTCGGTAAACAATCACAGTTGCATCAGAGTTCAAAATCACAGGAAATATTTAAAACATTGCAGGACAGTCTCAAATAAATAAATAAATAAAACATTTAAGCTATACTTTACTATATTCCTGTCTGAATCAAAGAGAATTACTAAACCCTAGTTAACTTACTTACAGAGTAATGCAAGTGTGGTGAATGGGTCTTCTTGTCAGTTCAAAGACAAAATACAGAATATGCCCACCCTCTCTCTCTCTCTCTGAGTTCTTAAATTAATATCTCAAATATCACTGCTAGGGTAGCTTGCAGGATGACATCACTTCTAGTCATCTGACTAGTTCCCAAGCTAAATCCCCATTGCTAGAAACTGCCAGCCTTTATTATCTACATGTGAAAAATACAGCCCTCAGGTAGTTGCAGGTGCAGGAAGACATAAAACAATAAAACACAAGACAATGAAGAAGGCTCCCTAGTTTCAGACATCCTGTCTCCTTGCTGCACTGAAACCATTTTTTATGGCACAATTATAAAATAATTAAATTTCAAATATGTTTCTGAAGTTTTGCAAGTTATCCTTCTATGTTCCAGTTTCCACTGTTTAAATATATACATTTACACAGTTACAATGGTGTATATATATTTCTGTTCTTTTCCAGTAGGACACACTGTAGATAAATCTAACCTCAGTACTTTACAAACCCTTTGAACACATTAATGTACCAGCAGTTTGATATCCACATAACAAACAGTTCTAATACATTTGTAACACAAGCATATAAATCATGTTATTCACGAATGACATGATTATTTACAAAATCCCAGCTAGCTGTGTTGGGAGTACCTCATTTTGCCACACTGGCAAAAAAGTTAAATGTAATAAACAATAAAATAAAGCTTTCAAGAACTTCTAAGAATTCTGGAGGAGTCGGGGGGGGGGGGTGTGTGTAAAAATCTGTGAAACAGTTTCTTCCAGTAAGACCAAGAATGAACACAAAGACATTTTAATCAGTTTAGCTGGAATTAAGATTCACAGAAATCTCCTTCATAGGAAGTTACTAGGCTAATGGCCTTAGGGCCCTTACAAGCCTAGCCAAGTTCTTACCCTTATTTCCATGATCAGCACATATTGTCCCTGTCCAAGAGGGACACAGGTGGAACCCTTGAGTTGAATTAGTGATCACTCGTCCAATTGTCCTGATTCTGTCTAAAGAGGGCCAATGAGGTGCTCTGTTTGACATGAAGTGGAAGTTTGTTCCAAAGGTGTGGTAGCCTCTGGGAGACAAATCTATCCCTCCAGCAGGCTTCATTAATGTCAAATACCAGGTTAAAGGTCTTCAGAGTGAGTAAACTGTGTACCATTTGACTTATGGATATGCATTTCCAATAAAGCAGGGTCAGAGATTGCCTTGCATGCAAGGCAGAGATAATCTATGAGTATTCACCAGTTGCTACAGGTGCTTGGAAAGGTATGTACCAAAAGGGGCGTTGTACTCAATTATTGGCCTGATGAGGAAAGAGGACAGGGAGGTTATAACTTTTTTTCAGGAGGCAATGCCCTTACTTATAAGATTAGCAATATAGCATGTCCTTCTTACCACGACGGAGACATGGTGGCCAAAGGTAAGGTTGCTGCCTACCCTGTGTGCCCAGGTCTCTCACCACTGAGTGCGTACTTAAGGTGCTGCTATTGATATGGTAGTTAGCAGGGACATCACTTTTTCCAAAAGGAACAATAGTTTTGCACTGAGTTTAAGGACATGACTTTGGCACCAATCATTTGTTTGTGTAAGACCCTCTTGTAGGATGTTGACATCATTTGGAGATACTATGATGGCACGCAGTTTGCATTACCAGCAAACTTTGTCATCCACAGACCTTTAGGTTTTGCTTGAACTTTGGAGAAACAGACTCCAAACAGTAGAGGTCCCAGGACTGATCAACGTGGAACACCACTGGTTACAGTTTGGAGGTGGGTTCCCCTATTTTGACTATATAAGTTCTATCAGTGAGCCACTTAGAGACCTAATGATAAAAGGGATGATGCCTAGTTGGGTGAGAGTTTGTCAATGACGTCTGAGTGGGGGGGACAGTGTCAAACGTCTTAAGTCCAGGTAGGCTGTATGCACAGATTTCCCCTCGTCCAGGGCCTTGGTAACTGTCTCGAAGAAGTCCACCATGTTTAACAGGCATGATCTTGACAAATCCAAACTGAGTAGGGTCAAGTGTTTGGAGATTTTATCAACAAAGATATAAATAAGATCCATGATGATTCGCTCCATGGCCTTGCAGAAAAGGCTAGTCAGGCTAATAGATCTACAGTTCCTGGGGTCAGTGGAAGCACCACCTTTGTGCAAAGGAATAGTGGTGGCTGTTTTCCATTCAGCTGGAATGAAGCTGGTACTTAGATTGTGATGGAAGACGGTATCCAATGGTGTTGCTAATTCATGTTGGAGCCCATGTAAGACACAGTCTGGGATGTTATCAGGTCCCATAGATGCTGTGTTTTTGGTCATAGGGAGAGTGTTTATGACCTGGGCTTTAGAGATACAAGTTAGGGATGTCATGAGGTACATGTAGTGCGGACAGGGGAGTGAATTTTTCACAGAACCTTTCGACCAACAGGGTAGCTATGTCCAGAGGCTCAGTATATGTGGTATCATTAACTACCAGTTTGGCACAAATCTGGGACTTTTCTTTTAGGGTATGGCTGTAATTACAGAATGCCTTGTGGTTGTCTTTTGTTGAGGAAGCTGATTTGACTTGTAGTTTGCTTGGAGGACTTCATAAGAAGTATTATTTACTTGCTTAAGCTGAGGACGGACTGTTTCCAATTTAGGAGGGCTTGCACCCTCTTAATCAACAATTTCTTCCTTTCATTGTAAAGCCTGTTAGTAGTAGCTGTCCACCAGACAGGTTTGCTCCTCCTTGAAGAGCTCGTTTTGGTCCTATCAGGTACAGCCAAGTCAATGCAGTTATACAGGTGTTTGCATAAAGCACTGGTGTAGAGCTTGACATAATTGCCAGTTCCATCTGAAGAAGGTGCAGTGAAGCTATTTATACCATCTCCTAAGAGGTTATAATATGCTTTGAAGAAGTTTTTTTTTAAGTTTATTTGCTGCCTGGGAGAGGGGGGTTCAGGTGTGATAATTATTTTGAATGAGACCAATTTGTGGCTGGATCTCACTGGGGAGGACAACACAGGGGGGGGGGGGGCAAATTGCTAAGTACTAGATCCAAGATGTTGGCACCCCTTGCGGGGGTGTCAACCAGCTGGCCCAGGGCACTGGAGTTAAAGTCGAGGAACCTTTGGGCAAGTAAGTTTGACCATGAGTAATTTACCCAGTCAATAGATGGGCAATGAAAGTCGCCCAAAACCATGGTGTTCAAATGTATCGTGATAGACTCAAGTAGATCCAAACAGGCAGAGTGGGTGTCCTGATTCAAGGAGGGGGTCCTTTAGCTGGCAATGACTTGTACAGGTGTCCTACCAATAGTTAATTGCACCTGAAGTGTTTCCAGGGAATCATACTGTTTAACCAATCTGGATGTGTATTTATCATTAATGAACACTGATACACTGCCTCCTTTAGTTTTCATACCTTCAGTTAGAGGTCTGAACATGTGGAAGGAGGTGTAACCCGGTATGGCTGGAATGCTCTCCATGACTGCACAAACCTCTGCGTCCTCCAAGGTGGGGACACCTTCCAGTGAGTGCAGTCTCAAGTTGAGAAATATAGTATGTGCAACTGTCAGACTTACTGAAAAACATTTTAAAAGTAAAACATACTGAGAAAGAAAAAAAAGATTCATGTGTGATTCCTGTGTAAATAAGTTGAGAATTTGTAAGTATACAACTGAGTTGAGAAACTGACTCAAGATTTTAATTATAGTGAAATATTACAGCAACTTCTAAAAAATGTGTGCAGTACATGATGAACACATTCAAAGAAGGTTGTTAAAAGCTAACATCCACAAATGACTTCAAGACTGCTTTAGAAATGAAAACAGCAAACATGAATGTGCAAAATTTACAAGAAAAAACTGGAGCAGTATGCAAAGTGCAGCGGACACCAACTCAAAAGGTGTTTACCAAAGAGTAAGGAAGGTAAAGTAAATGCATGTTACCAGTGCCATGGGAAAAGTGCAACTGTATTAGGAGCTACTATAACAGTAGATGTTAAGAGTATGATCATTGTTGCAGTCACCTTTACTCTTGGGACCTCCACTACAGTTGGGCCGATCCCTGGCCTAACTAACAACTCCATGTCTTGGACTAATCAACGTTAGTGAGTTGGAAAGCAACATATTTCCTGCATACAGATGCACAGGCATGCCATATTCAGTTTTACTTATCTTTTTGTGACTGGCAGGCATCCATGCTAGCCCCAGGAACGATAAAACTGAAAGGCTAAGGAGACTAAACCACTACACCCCCTCTGGGAACCTGCCTGAGTCGGCAGAAAATCCTGCAAAATCAGAGTGCTGTAACCACTGGCTCCAAAAAGGCTTTGTCAAGCTTTTCTGAGAAAAAAACTGCAGTCCCATAAGGGAGATAATATTTTTCCTGGGAGAGCGTAGATATGGCCTCCCTGTGCTCGTGTGTGTTTCCTCTGGGTGCTCCAGTTTCCTCCCACATTACAAAGGCATACGTCTGGAGCATTTCTCCCCAGGCCTCCGCTGAAAATTGGCTTTGTTCCAAGTCGGACTTTCCCGGTACACAAATGTTACATAAAAAAATAAGTAAAAACAACATGCCCCTTTAAGTAAGAACAACATGCCCCTTGAAGGACTGCCTGACTGGTAATCTAACATACGTGTTTGGGGGTTTCCAAAGAGATGCAGAAATGAGGTATATTGCCAGCCCTGCAATGACTAACCTCCATCAGGTACTGCAAGATCATTGACACTGTAGCTGCGAGATGGGTTCCGATTTCTCCTCTAGCACCACAGTGAAAATCTCTTCCATTTAAGATGTTAGGATTTCTCTGTAGAGGGCTTCTGAGCTTCCCTGTGACATTAAAGATGTCTTCTGAAAAAAAGTTTCTAAGGGGTAACAAAGTCAAGTAATCTAAGCTGCAAGACAAAATGCTAGACTGGAGTACAAGGACGACCACTTGGATTAAGTCAAGAGATGTACAAGCTGTGAAATTATGAAGATTTGTCCTTCATGAATTCTAATAGGGAGAACTAATAGTGCCTGGGTCAAGAGGTACCTGTATCATAAAATACTGGTGTGCTTCATTCATACTGATATTCCACCTCCATTAGACAGTGATGTCTCCTCAGTTAGTTCCCCAAACTAAGTCCAAAGCGTCCACGGTCAGCATCTCATTGTGGGGTAACTATCTGAAGTGCACCCTTCAGTTCATTTGGATTTGAATTACCTACCTTATCTACCAGGAAAGCTCCTGGCTGACATAAGGTAGGAGTTGAACAATGTGGCTCACCAGCTCTTTATGCAGTCACCAAGCTCCACTTCCAGAAATGCCAAATGTAGCCTTCTCATGTGCAGTATTGCCAGAGAAACCATAAGAACTGTGGATGATACATACTCCAAGAACCACAAATACCTACTGGCTGGGATCAATGCCTTGTTGAACATTTCCTGGAAATTGGCTGCCAGGAGGTCCACATTTGCCTTGGATATGAAAGTGCTTTGCAGGAGGGAGTTAAGCTATTACCCCCAGGAAGACTTGATTTGGGGGGTTTTAAACAAATGCTTAAATTCTGAAACTGCTCAATGGTGAAGTTCAGGGCTCATTCTAGCCTCTCTCAACTCAGTGGACCTACTCCCTGAATCAAGCAGTCATCCAGATAGGGGCAGATGTGCACCCCCTGGGTTAGGCAATGAGCAAAGCCTGGAGAGTCAGGTATTTTATAAACACTCTGGAAGGAGGTGACAAACCAGAAGGCATGGATAAAAAACTGATACTGGCAGCTTACCTGCCACAAATCTGAGAAAGCACCTGCAGTTTCTGAGGATGGGAATAGCAGACAGACATCACAGCCTGGGGGTGGGGGGTGGTAGCAGAAAAGAAGGGCTAGCATTTTGAAATTTTGACACCCTGAGGTACTTATTTAAGGCTGAAAGATCTAAGATTAGTAACCACAGCCCATATTTTCCTGAAACTAAGAAAAGCCATAAACCATTCTTCTCCAAGCTCTTCCTGAGGAATATTTTCTGTGGTGCCCTGCAAAAGATGTTTCTCTAGAAGAGAATGCACTAGGTATCTCTGCCTTGTTGGCACTGGGAGTATACCTTGAACCTTTACATATTTTTTTGTTAGAAATAAAGCTTGTATCCTTGGGATACCACTTTCAAAACTTGCTTAGCCTGTGTTATGCCTCTCCACCTATCAACAAACACAGCTAACCTGTCTCTAATCTGATTTATGTTGTACGAGCAAATGCTACAAAAGCAATGAGAAGTGCCTGGAGAAACTAAGGAATAGGTTGAAAAAATATAAGTGATGTATAAACTATGTAACTGTAAACATGTTAATATGGTTTGGTTTCTTTTATATAAATGTATGCTTGCCTATGTCTTAAGTGTTAATTCAGTAAAGGTGTTAAAAAAGGCTAAGTAATAGAGTGAAAATTGGGATAAAGTAGGAGAGATGTGGGGGATTACAAAGAGAAACCTGGGGAGCACTCATGGTTATATCTGTGCTTCTTCTCCTGCATCTTGCCTACTATTATTCCATTATTTTTATAGGTATCAGTCCAACACAAATTACATAAATTACGCAATTTCCTGCCTTTCCTTAAATCCCACTTCTCCTGAGCATTATTCTGCATGCACTGTTCCCACAATTTCCATTTATTTCTATGTGCTTTGTTCCATCCCTTTTCAAAAAATCCCATTTCCAGTTATTTTATCTCAGTTACATTAAACACTTCAAATACAGTAAGTTGTAACTTTAATTTCGATTTCCTAACGATTTCTTTTTTATCCGTCACCATAATTACACTTAACAAGCCCTTACTATGTCTAAGCAATTCAAATCTTGTGTCCCAACTCAAAAGAATCATTTCCTTAGTTATACTCATTTGGTTACGCAATATTCCTGGCAGAGTACTCTGTAGGGAATTTTTACAATCTGACAACTCATTACACTTCCAAAACCCATGTTCCCAGTTACCACATTCCTCCTCATCTGACATCTGAGGAAAAAATATCTGTAATTGGGATATACAAATACCTATGCAAACACTTCCAAGCAAAAATCCTAAATCCTCTAGACTTTGTTTCAGATTTGGGAGACATACACATGTTCTCCCACAGTTTCCCTTTGAATTGCTTATCCAATTTCTTTTCCCAATCTTTTTTAACCTACTTTAAAGGATTCCAATAGTTAATGTGCAATATTTTATATGCCCTAATAATTATCCATTTTAACAAAAGCTTCTGTTCTAGATTCAACTAAAAAAAACTACCAACGCAGGTCTTTCACCAAGGATTCCCCTATCCCTTTCTCTTTGCCTATACTCTGATATCAATCCCTGATAGGAAACTCAATCTCTAGCCTGCAGTTCACATGTCTTCTTGGCCTCTTCCCATTCTATTACCTTTACCTCTCTAGGTATTCCAGCCCTCACATGCCTATTCTCTGTACCACTAATTGCACTCATCCCCATCTGTAAAATCTCCTTTCTCCGTTCTTGTGTTGGCTTAGTTCCTAGAATACTTTCTGCAACTTAAGAATATAATATTCTGTATGGCTGTTATTCTCCTTAAGGATCTGCATCCAAAATTTCACTCTACACTTGTTTCTTGAATCATCACCCCTTTCCACTTTTAATTATAGTTTCTGCTTGTGTTATGTATAGTAGAGCCTTAACTATGTAGCTCTAAAATATACATCCAGGTAATCCTAAACCACCTTGTTTAGTTGAAAGGATCAACTTATCTCACTTGACCCTACCTCTTCCCCTCCCAGATAAATTCCTTTAACTCTTAATTATTCTCCACATCTTCTCCTCTGGTTGATAAACTTATGCCTGACTTGTACATAAAACTAAATACATTTTCACTGTTTGCATGTTATTATCCATAAAAAACTTCCAGTATCTCAGTTTTTGTACTATTTTTATTTTGTCTCCTCCCACATATCCTTAGCTGCTATAACAAAATCCTTTAATCCATACTCCCAAATACTTCAATTTATCATGTCCCATAAAGGAGTATTGCTAAACCAATTCATGTGTGGGTAAGTAGTTTATAGCAACAACCTTTGTTTTATCTTCATTAACTTTATATCCTGAAAAACCTGAAACAGTCTCTAAATGTTCCACAACACTGAGATTTCCGTTTCTGGTTTTATCATGTACAAAACAATATCATCGGCAAATAAAGCCTGCTTTTCTTGATTACCATTTTCTGAGTCCTTTATTTTCTTTGCCAATGGCACTAAATATAAAGCAACCGAAGGACAAAGAAGACATCCCTTGCCTGGTTCCTCTATTGAAATGCAACTCAGAGAGGAACCCTCCCACTTTAATTATTGCCGCCAATCCTTCATATATCCTCCTAATTAACCTTATTGTATTAGGGAATGCAAATGCTTCCACTGGCCTACTCAAAATCCCAGCTTACTATGTTATATGCTTTCTCTGCATCAAGACCTCCAACAGCAGCATTATTTTCTTACATTGTGCTTCCCTCTAGATCATCACTGTTCTATTAATGTCAAATGTTTGCCTCCTTTCCACAAAACCACATTGATCCATGTTTATCAATTCTGGCAACACCTTCCACAGGAATACTATCTATTCCTGCAGACTACCCTGTAGATTGAATATATGCCAGTTTTTTTCTCATCTCCTCCTATTTTAACTAACTGTTGCGCCACATTTACCTCTAACCTTGGCATACTCGTGTCTTCCCATACATATTTCCAATTGTGCTTGTTCTTGATTTACACATTTCGCTGCTTTATATAAATGTTATTAAAATTTCCCAAACAGCTCTAATACCTCAACAGAATCTCCAGTTATTTTACTTATTATAGGGTCCCTAAGTTTTGGCAACAACCCTTCTACTTTGTTGCCCAAGTCATTGTGTCAAAAGTTTGTGTTCTGGAGTTATCATCCAAAAACAGTTGTTTTAACAAGAATCTTTTTAAACTTGTGCATATTAGACAGATATTCCCTCATTTCTCTTTAGCAGTCTGCAGTTGTGCCTCCTCTTGTTTTGTGAGATTCACCCTATTCTGCAATTCCTTAACCTTTGTCAACCCCTCTGAATAATTCATGTTCCTTCTTAATCATCTTTTGTTCTGTTATTTCTACCCTATTTTTAAACTCCACTTTCATTTTATCCCACTCTCAATCTAGAACTTATGAACACATTTCTATAGTCCTTAACTCTTGAAGAATTTCCACTACCCATTCCTTAAATTCCTCTTTTTAACTGGTAGGTAGAGAGGCTCAAGTGTCTTGTCAGTACTTTATTACTCTGCATTTTCATCTTGGTTGTTAATTGGTGCAGGATCTGAAATAGTTATTGGTTGTGTGTTAAAGCTTTCAATTAAATGCACAAGTTCATGTGAAATATAATTTCTGTCTAGTCTAGCCCAGGTATTGTACCATGGGGAATATGTAAATTCTCTTGAATTTCTACTACGGAAATCACATCTTCCATACCAAATACGATCATAAATTCCTTCAGCGTCTACCCTCTTTTTGTTGCATTTTGCCTTCTAGGTCCCCCAGATGTACCCTCACTTTTGCAAAGTTCCAGTCCTCACCTATAAGTAATATTCCCTGCTGAAGGCCGATTATTTCTCCCAAAAATTTAAGCTCTGTAACAGCAGTTTTTGTGGAATATAAATGCATCCTAGTGCAATCCTCCTCCCTTGCCAGTAGCCCCCCCCCCACTAACATAAATCTACCAAGATTATCTTTTTTCCTCTTTTACCACTACTGGAGTTTATCAAGCAATTAGTACAAGCAGTCTCCTTTTCTTTTATCCATGATATTCTGCTGAACACCTATCCCAAAATCCTTTCTTTACAAATTCACAAGCTTACTTCTTTCCAGATGTGTCTCCTGTTGCATTGCTATTTGCACTCTGTATTTCTTAATGTAATTCAACATTCTTACCCTTTTGTCTATACCTGTGAGGCTATTCACATTCCAAAATAATACGGATAGTGTAGCCATTATGACAAGCTACTCTCACCTATTACATATGACAGCTTTTATATGCCCATTTCCAGCTTTTGTATTACATGCACCCACTAATGTTTATCAAGTTGATCTTTTCTCCATTTAAACTTGTCAACATTTTACAAATTTTTGATGAGTTTCATTAAAATACAACCCAGAACATCCCATAGCCTATTAACTTGAAACAAAGACACAAAACTATGTACATCTTCAATTAATGAGGTTTACTCCTCCTGATGGATACAAATGTCCCAAATCCACAGCTGCACGGCCTAGCATTACCCAACCTAAATGTAAGATTTTCCATGCTAAAGCACACATATCCTGTGCTACTACTTATGCTAACTGCTGTCTGTTCTTGGCTTATCTTCCTTTCCCTTCCAGTTCCAGATGTGGAAAAAAACAGCTTGTATGCTTATAGAAAACATTCACTTTTAGCCTTATGAAAAAGTGCACTGGCTTTCTTTAACTAAAACTAAATTATACACTGTTCTAGTAAATACACTGAAGAATTTACGTACTGAGAAAGCTGGTTTTAGTCACTTCAAATATTTTCAAACTTTATTTTTTATTAAGCTGCTTGCTCTTGTACCTTTTAAATTATGTTTATCTCAGCAAGCAATGTCCAGACCTCTCAAGATTTATAGCCTGCCCCTGTAGTCAGCTTGTCTTCATGGAAACATAAGAAAATGTACAGCTGCAGACTTCTCAATTCTCACTGAATATTTGCTAAAGGAGAACCTTTCATTACATACACTCTTGTTCTCTTATTTTAAAGCCCACTTGCTTACACACAAATTACTAGATTAAAGGAAAACAACAGGATATTAAAGCAGATTCCCCAACCTGCTGACTCTTCCAGTCCCTGTTCTTTGATAAAGCTTAAAAAAATCACCCTTGCAGCTTTAAAAAAATAACCCACTCAACTGTTTCCCTGTTCTGCTTCCTAGCTTTCTATACTGTTTTTGTTTCACTTTGCAAACCAACTTGAAAAACCTGTAGCTGGCTCTGAAATTATGATGTCACATCTGCTCTTGCTCTAGCTATCGGGATGTTTCCACCCCCAAAGTGATGTAATCCCACCTGATTTGCATGCTGTATAGAAGAGCCAGTGTTCCTCCCACATTGTGATGTCAGACCTGCCTTACCCAGCCCACTCAACCTAATAAAATCCATGTGGTGTGTGGAACTCCTTTTCATGGTTCGTGTAGCCTGTCAACTGCATTTGTTTGAGGGACTACTGAAAAGTGTGGATTGCCTGCATTTTCGTCTGCATTTTTTGCTTCATTGGTAAGATAAGTCTTCCTAGTGAATTAAAAATGTAATTCTACACACAGCCCCTGTTTGAATGCACTCCTAGCCCTATTTTGTGCTGCCTGATATAGTTTATGACTCTTCTGAACAGGAATACTCTCTTCCTTCCTATGAGGATTCTGCTGCTGAAGAATCTATCCCTTCAGCCTCTCCTCCTGAGGATTATTCTTTTGGGGAAACCCTGCATACCATGAGGGAGCACTTCCACTGGGAGAGCCAAGATTATTCAGAATCAAAGAAAAGGCTTAGAAATTTTCTTTTACTTCCTCAGCACAGGCCTCTTGCTATTCCCCCTGTGCTAGACACTGTAGATGATGTATTTTCAGAGTCCAGCCTTTCTCCAGACTCCTTACCTCCAGCTCCTGTTAAACCAGACAGATACTACAGGGTTCCAGATTCACATAAATTTCTTTATAAAAACCCTGCTGCTGACCCAGAAACTATTTCTCAGGGTCCCAAAGGGGTCAAGGCTTCCACTGCAAAAAACCCTATCCCCTCTGATAGGGATTCAAGGGCACTGGACAGATGGGGGAAAAGGTTTACACTTCTGCTACCTTGGCTGAGAGGGCTTTAAATTGTCAATTTCATATGCTTAAATATCAGCAGTACTTAATGTCACTGCTTAAACAGAAAATATTAACAAATTCTGAATGCGTAGAAAACAAGGAAATGCAGGATTTATTGCATGCAACTGAACAAGTGGGAAGGCATACTTTGCAATGTGGTTTTGATTCTCTGGAGGCCTCTTGCAGGGCTGCTGTTACGGGTTCTGTCATTAGCAGGCATGCTTGGTTAAAGAAACAGAATCTGCCTGATCATGTTAAAGCAAAATTATTAGATGCTCCATTACAGTATGATACTTTGGTGTTAAAGCAGAGGAGGTGTTGAAGAAAATGGAGGACAAAGCAAAATCTATGCAGACAGTTAAGGACTTCTTACAGGTGCAGCCACCCAGATTTAGCAGGAACTGGCCCAGAAAGAATTGATCCTTTCCAGTGTCAGACAGGCCACAAAGAGGCAGATACAGACACCCCAGAGGCAGATCCCAGCCCCAAGGCTCATACAGGCCTAAACAATGGGGTGCTTTTACCTCCAAAAGCAGAGAAGACAAATCACAGCTATACAGGAAACAGTCCCAATGACTTTCCTCTGCCTGCACCAAGCACTTATCTTTTGGCAGTCCCCTTAGGGGGGAAAACTAGCACTTTTTTCACAAAATTGTCACATGATCACCCAGGACAAATGGGTCTTGAATATAGTGTCTCAGGGCTACAGGTTCCACTTTCACACCCTGCCAAGGGCAAAAGGTATGCCAGACCTGCCATACAATCAATGTGCAGAGGCACAAAAGCAAGTTTCATCCCTCATGGACATGAGGGCCATTCAGTGAGTACCACAGCAAGAGCAGGGACAAGGATTTTACTCGAGACTTTTCTTGGTACCCAGAAAGGACAAAGCCTGGAGACCAATACTAGACCTGTCTATTCTAAACACATTTCTGGAAGTTCCGAAATTCAAAATGTTGACTTTGCAGCAGCTTCTGCCCATGCTGGGCAAGAAGGCTTGGCTTGTAACCTTGGACCTAAAAGAGGCATACCTGCATGTCCCAATCAGACAATCTTGCAGAAGATACCTCAGATTCATAGCTGGTTCAATGCACTACCAATTCTCTGCACTGCCCTTTGGCTTATCTACTACACCCAGGGTCTTCACAAAATGCCTGGCACCAGTAATTGCATTTTGCAGACGGAGGAATTCAAATATATCCTTACTTAGACGACTGCCTTATTCAAGCAGAGAACAAAGACATTCTACTAAAGCATCTGTCGTTTGTAAAAAGATTACTAATTTGCCTAGGGTACACAGTAAACAAAAATAAATAAAACTAGTACCCTCTCAAGAGATAATATTCCTGGGTGCAAGCTTAAATACAACTGCTCAGATGGCTTATCTCACGCCAGACAAACAAAGGCAACCGACTTCTTACTTCAAAATGTTGGCAACAAAGACCCAGTTATCTACAAGAAAAATTCTGCAGGCTTTGGGCTATATGGCATCTTGCATCCTGCTAATTCCATATGCCAGACTGCATATGAGGAAACTACAATGGTATCTAAAATGTGTTTGGACTCAACATTGCCACAGCCTGGAAACAATTACCCTCATTCCAAAGTGTGTGTGTGTGTGTGTGTGTGTGTGTGTGTGTGTGTGCGTGTGAATGTAAGCTAGGGGCAAGTTTGTGTGTGTGTGTTTATGTGTGTGTGTGTGTGTGTGTGTGTGTGTGTGTGTCAATGCAAGCAAGGGGCAAGTGTGTGTGTGAATACAAGCAAGGGGCAAGTGTGTGTGTGTATGTGTGTGTGTGTGTGAAAGCAAGCAAGGGGCAAGTGTGTGTGTGTAAATACAAGCAAGGGGCAAGTGTGTGTGTGTGTGTGTGACTACAAGCAAGGGGCAAGTGTGTGTGTGTGTGTGTGTGTGTGTGTGTGTGAAAATGCAAGCAAGGGGCAAGTGTTTGTGTGCGTGAATGCAAGTAAGGGGCAAGTGTGTGTGTGTGAAAATGCAAGCAAGGGGCAAGTGTTTGTGTGCGTGAATGCAAGCAAGGGGCAAGTGTGTGTGTGCATGAATGCAAGCAAGGGGCAAGTGTGTGTGTGCGTGAATGAAAGCAAAGGGCAAGTGTGTGTGTGTGTGTGTGTGTGTGTGTGTGTGTGTGTGTGTGAGTGTGTGAGTGAATGTAAGCTGGGGCAAGTGTGTGTGTGTGTGTGTGTGTGTGTGTGTGTGTGAATGCAAGCAAGGGGCAAGTGTGTGTGTGTGTGTGAATGCAAGCAAGGGGCAAGTATATGTGTGTGTGTGTGTGTGTGTGTGTGTGTGTGTGTGTGTGTGTGTGAATGCAAGCAAGGGGCAAGTGTGTGTGTGTGTGTGTGTGTGTGTGTGTGTGTGTGTGTGTGTGTGTGAAGGCAAGCAAGGGGCAAGTGTGTGTGTGTAAATACAAGCAAGGGGCAAGTGTGTGTGTGTGTGTGTGTGTGTGTGTGTGTGTGTGTGTGTGTGTGTGTGTGTGTGTGCAAGTGTGTGTGTGAATGCAAGCAAGGGGCACGTGTTTGTGTGTGTGTGTGAATGCAAGCAAGGGGCAAGTGTGTGTGTGTGTGTGTGTGTGTGTGTGTGTGTGTGTATGAATGCTTACTAAGCTGGGCATTAATCCCTACGTCACTCGATGGGTTGCCAACTGGCTTACTGACAGAACCCACGCTGTAAAAGTAGCCCACTCCAAATCCAGCTTCTGACAAGTCAGAATACCTCAGGGGTCAGTCCTGGGACCGCTCTTGTTTGGCATTTCCTTCTCTGAAGTACAGGCCAACACTAAGGGATTCTGGCTAACAAAGTTCACAGATGACTGCAAACTGGGAGCCATTATTGAATCCCCAAATGTTGTGGATACTCTAGAAAAGGGCCTTACAGAAACAGATGCTTGGTGCCAGAGCCATGGGTTCAAGCTCAGTGCCAAGAAATGTATAGTTATCCCCTTTGGGAAAAAACATGTACCCATTCTGGGACATGCTACACTTAAAGAAAGCCCAATCCCTCAGAGCTACACGCTCCAGGGATCTAAACCTTGTCATCACAATAAACAAATGCTGGAGGGATAAGTTCCTGATTCAGAGACTCTGCCCAGACTCTGGAATAGACTTGCCCATACATGTCAAACAGACCGCCTCTTTGGCCCTCTTCAAATGGAACATTGATGATTGGATGGGAGAAAGAAATTAACCCCGGGGATCACGTCACTCATCGTGCTAGACAGGGGTCCAGGGTAGAAAATAGTGTGGAAGTAATAGCCAGGGAATTGTTATGGCTAGGCTTGTATAAGCCCTAGGGCCGATAGCCTAGTACCAACCTATGAACCTATAGTTAAAAGACTGCTATCAGAAGGAAGAAGCCCTTGGATCATTTTAGCTGTTGCCAAACAAACTTTGTGTCTGTGTGATAAGGGGCAAGTGTGCGCGCCTCTGTGTGATAAGGGCAAGTCTGTGCACATTTGTGTGATAAAGGGCACTCTGCCAGTATCTGCTGAATTTTACAAAACCACTTTTATCTCTAAAGCTGTCCCAGCACAATCTGGTAGTTAGATATAACTTTAAATACACTATACTGGTATGTTCTTCATATGCTGAATTGATAAAGTCTGTTTTGTGATTAATGATTTAGTGCTGAATTGTCACTTAATTCCATTAGGTACTGGTGTGCCTCTGCGGGGTATTTTTTTCCTGTGGTTGTGGAACTGTGTAGTTATAAAGACAGGAAGAATTTGATTGCTCCCAGGTGGTGTGGGCATGGTTGCTTAACCCTCCCCTCAAAACCATAACACCTTTAGTTTTGCAGCCATGTTTGGATGGATTTGGATCAGGGTGATTGCAGTTTATAGGTCTCCTTTTTGTTGGGATTTATGTAAGACCCCTAAAGTGGGAAGGATGAAAGTTTAAAAATAAAACATCCTTTATGAAAGGTCTGAGGTGGAAGATTGAGGTGGAAGATTGTGTATGTGGTTATGCTGATAAGAACTGGAAATTCCTGTGTTAACACTAATATACAGTAGATAGTTTATTGGACTGTGCTGTAGAAGCTGAATCTGTGGACAGGTTTACTGGGCTGTGTAAAGTAGGGCTCACTAGTGTTGGATTAAAGTACTTTAATAATGTTGTAGGTGGAAAACTGTTCAATGGGTGCATTTCATGTACAATTTGAATGGAGCGGCTTGATGTGTAAGATCTGTATAGGCATGTGTTTCTGTTTCTGATGTCTGCACAGCCAAAGTACATAATTACTCGTGCATTCCTCGGACGAAAGCCTGGGGTCATTCTTGGTGTTGCCAAATAAACTTGTGGTTATGTGTGTGAAAGGGTGAGTGTGTGAGTTGAGTGAGTGTGGTGTGTGAGTTGCGTGAGTGTGGTGTGTGAGTTGCGTGAGTGTGGTGTGTGAGTTGCGTGAGTGTGGTGTGTGAGTTGCGTGAGTGTGGTGTGTGAGTTGAGTGAGTGTGGTGCGTGAGTTGAGTGAGTGTGGTGCGTGAGTTGAGCGAGTGTAGGTGGGTGAGCGAGTGTAGGTGGGTGAGCGAGTGTAGGTGGGTGGTGAGTGAGTGTAGTGTGTGAGTGTAGGTGAGTGAGGGTGGTGAGTGAGCGGTTGAGTGTGGGTGAGCGGCTGAGTGTGGGTGGGCGAGTTGGTGTGGGTGAGCGAGTTGGTGTGAGTGAGCGAGTGGTTGAGTGTGGGTGGGTGAGTTGAATGTTGGTGAATGAGTGAGGGTGGTGAGTGAGTGTGGGTGGGTGAGTGAGTGTGGTGAGTGTGTTGGGTGGTGAGTGAGTGTGGTGAGTGTGTTGGGTGGTGAGTGAGTGTGGGTGAGTGAATGTGGGTGAGTGAGTGAAGTGTGGTGGGTGAGTGAGTGTGGGTGGGTGAGTGAGTGAGTTGAATGTGAGTGAGTGTGGTTGGTGAGTGGGTGTGGTGGGTGAGTGTGGTGAGGGTGGTGAGTGTGGGTGACTGAATGTGGGTAAGTGAGGTGTGGTGGATGACGGTGAGTGTGTTGAGTGAGTGTAGGTGAACATGAGTGAGCGTGGTGAGTGAGCGTGGTGAGTGAGTGTGGTGGGTGGTGAGTGAGTGTGGTGGGTGGTGAGTGAGTGTGAGTGTGGTGAGTGAATGAGTTGAGTGTGGCGAGTGTGGTGAAGTGAGTGGGTGAGTGAGTGTGGGTGAGTCTCATTTTTGGATGTAATTTCTAAATTTTGTAAACTTTGTTTTTGTATTGTCATATTGCTTTACATTGCCCTACTGATATGTGACAGTACAGGCAGAAGCACAGTAACAGCTGCAAAAACTAAGAGCATAAATTTGCAATAACCATGCGTTTACATTAATTGCATGTTTTTACATAAGAAGCAGATGTCTGTCACAATTAATCGACAACACTACATCAGATTACAAGTAGTATGCAATACCATAATTTTTTTAATTATGTCTTAAAAAAGCATGTTGGTGCTGTCATGCAAGTCTGTAAAATATTTCATGTTTATAGTGTGTCATTTGTTAGCTATTTAATCAAATGGGAAGGAAAAATAAGTGGGAGTTTGATGCTTTGCAAAACGGTGATTATTCCCAGTGCTATGTAGCTTGGTTCTAAATTTGACAGGAGGAGTGCAACAAAAAAAAAGTGTCCCACTGTAAGGAGGGAAAGGCTGACAAGAAAACAGTACATTACTCAAGTCACCTGCTGTGAGCTGTCAATCACATGCAGATAATGGGTCAAATTACCCTTAGATCTTTGACAGCTAGGGAAGGTAGGTGTGAAGCGGGAGGGGAGATGCCTTGAAGAACTAGATTTCAGCCTTCACAAAAGAAAGCAAGTTAGCATTTCTAAGAAACAAAAGCAATGAAATGCACTTTTCAGTTCTGTTCTGTAGCATTTCCACTGCTTGTGTTTGAAGTAATCATTGAAAAAGGATGACATTTTAACCAAAAGTAGGGGACTTTAAGACAGCAGTGAATGCCTGTTAAGTCAATGAAGTGACAGCAGCTTAAAGGAAAATGTGTCAGATCTGATGCAATTTTTTGGAGACAAACAATGCATTCTGGGATACTTAGAGGCAGAGTAAACAGTCTGAATTATTTCAAAATGCCAGCCCCCATGTGGTCAGAGTCAGAAATTGCATATAAAAATATCTAAAAAGCTCTAAATAGTCTCAGAGTGCTGTTAAAATGTAGGAAACACCAAACCATGATGAAATGAATATGTTTTTTGAGTCTGAGGGTGCAGTTGTCCTTTAAGTCAAGGATATTAATCCAGCCATTCACATATGCAAAGGTAAGAAAACATATCAACTTTACATATATCACAATCTGTGCATACTTTCACCACATGCCCCTCCCCAACAACCCAAGATTAAAGCATATTAAAATAAATGTGCTTTTGTCCAGTCTTTTTACAAGGTAATGCTTACATTTCTTAAAACTAAAAAAGAAAAAATACTTACTTTAGTATCTTTATCAATACAACCACTGAAAATGTTTTACTATGCAACACAATTTATATCACAAAATGCATTACAAATACTGTTGAGAACAAAAACTAATTTACTTAGTCACTTTTTTCCTTCTACTGTTCTTCCAAACTTTAATGACATGAAGAGGGGGTGAATGCTTTTCAGTCCCCAAACATTTAACAAAGTCAACAAAAGTCCAATCTTTCTCAGACATTGTTTTCTTGTAAAGTTATATTTAACCAATGTGATTGATGCTTCATAATCTCACATTTCTTTCTTTACTAATTTCAGTGTTGGTTTTCTTCCTGTTTCACCTCCATCTCCCAATCCTCAGACTCTGGTTCAAGTCCAAGGTACTCCGGACTCTTCTAGCCAACTCCTGTGCTTTTTCTGTCTCTCAAGCATTTTCCTTTAGAACATGGGAAAGTGTTACACTGGCAAAGTCTCTCTAAGAACTTTATTAACAGAAGGATGAGAATCAGAGTCCCCTTCTGTTTGACAGTTCACTTTTGCTGGACAAACTTTTATATTTCCTCCTCAGCATGTTCTGCATCAAAAATTACTTTGATCCTCCAGGAAAAAAAATATTATGAAGACAGCCGGATATACCAGCTTAAATCTCATACCTGCCTCTCAACACTCCTGGATTGCTGGGATAAATTTGCTTCTCTTTTGCCTGGTGTACACTGAATAATCATTTTTCACAAAGACTTGTCTCCAATTTTTAATACTTTGCCCTTCTGCCACAGTTTTGACAGGATCACCTCTTTCTGTTGGTATAATTGCATCTTTACTAATACAGCCAGGTTTGGAGCATGCACACAATGTGCCCTTTCATTTAACAAATCTTGCTGAGCAATGTCAGCCCAGTTGCTTATTTTTGCTTTCATAAAATTAATGCAGTCTTTTCCTTCCATGTACAGCAGAGAATCTCAAGTTTTCCTTGTGTGCTCTGTTCTGTAAATACCATTTTCTGCTTTTCTTCAGCAGTTATGTACTCAGCCAGCCTTTTCATTTCAACCTCTGCTTTTTGCAGTTTTATTAGTTCATCTGAATATCTGTTTAAAGCTTCTTTCGATTTTCCCAGCCTTTTGTTGTTTTAGTCAATATATTTCTTCAATGTTTTATTTTAATCAGCTCTGAGCAAATTTGATTTATTTTTTCCTCTAGATTAATGGGAGCCATCTCTTGTACTAAAGCTGGAGCTTAAACCAATTTTTATTCAACAGCTGTAGGTTTCTTGTCAGACTGTTTTCTTTTCAACTTTTCCACTTGATTTGCTTTCAGGCTCTAACTTTCTTCTTTGCTGGCATCCAGGCAATGTATTTGCTAGGCAGTAATTGAATTTTACCAAGACTGGCAGAATTACTAGCCCTTAACTCAGTTTCATTTTTTACACTGGGAGAGTTGAAATTAAGCTGCTGATCTGTGTGCAGCCTTCTTAAAGTCCTATTCCTTAGGTTTTGATCCTTTATCTGCTTACTTGCTTTTGGATGCAGGTAAAAGGGACAGCTCTTAAATAGTTTCTATCATACAAGAGGACAGGAGGGTTAAAATGTTGCTAACCAACGTAATATTTCTGTCTCCTTCTTCATTAGTCTCTTTTTAAACAAGAAACATCTTTATTAAATTATCATGTATGATAGAACCTTATATTTACATAAATGAAAACAAACCACACCAACAATCTCACTTGTAAACATTATACAAACCATGCCAACATAACTGTTGCAGCAAACATTAAACATCACTTACAATATATCCAGTTACTGTCAGTCAACCATTAACATAGCTCATTCAATTCCTGCCTTCTTTTAAACTTGGTTCCTCCTCTGCATATATTGATCCCACACTTCTGACTTTCCCTATGTAATTTGCTTCTACCCTTTTCTAAAGATCCCAATTCCAAAAGTTTTACCTCTGTTACTATCTCTGCTACTTCTAGTAAAGTTGGTTTAGACTTAGATTTCTATTTTATAGTAATTGTTTTTTTGGCAGCCATCATAATTAGACTCAACAAGGCCTTACTGTGTGTAGGCAATTTCGATTCTGTATCATAGCTCAAAAAATAATTTCCTTAGTTACATCAATTTGTTCAATACTGCAGTAGTGGTGCTGCGGTAGCGTTGTCGCCTCACAGTAAGACGTCCTGTTCGATCCTCAGCTAGAGCATCTTCTGTGTGGAGACATGCGTGAATGGGCATACCTTCGTTGAAGGTTGTGCATCAGGGCTGGCAACTCGGCACGTAAAAATTTACTGCCAATCATTAGCGGACCGGAGTTCTGCTGTGGCGACCCCTAACCGGGAAAAGCCAAAAGACACAACAACAACATCAATTTGTTCAACCAGCATCTCTAAAGATTCCCTGCAGACTGCTCTGTCAAAGTCTGCCAACTCACTACACTCCCAGAAAATATGTTCTCAGTTACCTTTTCCTTCACTATCATACCTGAAACATTTGCTGTCTACCTAAGGACAAATTCTTTGGAGTCTACATAGGTATTTTTATACCCCAAGTAAAGACTTCCAAGCAAAGATCCTAAATTGTCTAGACTTTGTTGCATATTTGGGAGACATACATATATCCCCCACTGGATAAACAATTCACAAAAAAATCTCTCTTCCCAATGCTTTCTAACCTCCTCTGATTGATTCTTATAGTTATAATGCAATATTAATTTATCATGGAATGTTTTATATGCTCTACTAATTATTCCTTTCTTAATGACAACTTCTGTTCTAGATTCTACTAAAAACTCTACCACTGCTGGTCTTTCATTTAGGACCCCCCATTTCTCTTTGCCTACACTCTGATATCAATCCTGATAGGAAAGGCAATCTCCAACCTGCAGTCCAGATAAATTATTGGCATCTTTCCATTCTATTACCTTTCCAACAATAGTTATTTGCTCCCAATACCTTGGTTCCCTTACCAGTTTTCTCAAATAAATTCCAGCCCCACTTGCTTATTATCTGTATCCCTAGCGGCAGAATCTACTTTCTCCAGTCCCATGTTAGCTTGGTTTGAGGATACTTTCTGAATATAACATTCTGTAAGATTGTTATTCTCCTTAAAGGTCTGCATCCAAAACCCTTATCTCTCCTTGCTTGAGTCCTTCCCCCCCCCCCCCCGTTTCATCATAATTTCTTTCCACTTTGAATTATAGTTTTCTGCTTGCGCTATGTATAGGAGCCTTCTGTGCTATTCTGAAATACCCCTTCAAATTAAGTAATCCCAACTTGTCCTGTTCTACTGGAAAAATAAGCTTATCCCACTTAACTTTTGGTGTCTTCCTTTCCCAAATAAAATCATTTGGCTCTTTATTAATTGCTATCCACAACTTCTTCCCTGGTTAATAAAAAAATGCCTGAACTGTGCACAAGACTAAAGGGACTAAAAACATTTTAACTGCTTGTATTTTACTATCTATATCCATATAAGAGCTCCCATTTTCTCTTTGTATTATCTTTTTAGTTTCTTCCCACATATGCTTAGCTGCCACACCGGAATCATTTTTAATCTATACTCCTAAATATTTCATTTTATCATGTCCCCATTACGTATTGCGGTGGTACCGCAGTGTAACAGAGCTTTTGAAATGTGGTGTACCCGAGTTTGGGCAGAATCCGTGTTTTCCGACCAAGGGTTGGCGTGGGCACTTCTGAAAGTTTTTCTACAGCTGAGTAGTGTGGGTTTGGTTCTGAGTTTGCTGTCCGGAAACAGTAATCTGCGTCTAATAAGCACACTCTCGGGTGCACCACATTTCAAAAGCTCTGTTACACTGCGGTACCACTGCAGCACTGCTTCCAAAGAGGTATTATTAGTGGCATTTTTTCCTCCCGGTTGGGAGGCTTATACCCCATTCCTTGAGGGCTACTTCAAGGATCCTTATTGTCCCCATAAGTATGGATACTGCTGAACCAATTTGTATGCGAGTACATAATTTACCACTATTGCCTCATTAATTTTGTATCTCAAAAAGATTTAAACTGTCTCAATATGTTCCACAGCACTGTAATGTCCCTTTCTGGTTTTGTCAGGTATAAAACAATGTCATCTGCAAATACAGCCAGCTTTTCTTCTACCATACCAACTATACCCTTGAATTTCTGAGTCCATTATTTTCTTTGCCAATGGTTCTAAATATAATGCAAATAAGGGGGGGGAGAGGGCACCCCTACCTTATTCTGCCCAAGTAGAGATTATCAGAGAGGACCTCCACTTTAATTTTCACTTCTGATCCCTCATATATCCTCCTAATCAACCTTAAAAAAGTATTACGGAATGCAAATGCTTCCATAGTTATGCTCAAACTCCCAGCTTACTCTGTCAAATGCTTTCTCTGCATCAAGACCAACCTATAACAGCGGTACTTTCTTACATGCTGCCTCCCTCTGGCTCATCAGTGTTCTGTTAATGCTGGCAAATGTTTGCCACCCTTCCACAAAAATCACACTGATCCATATCTACCAATTTTGGTAACACTTTCTGTCATTCGTTTAGCCATTATAGATAAACACTTTATAATCATGGTTTAGTACTGAAATTGGCCTATAGGATGCTGGATCTGATGGATCTATACCCTCTGTAGGTATTACAGCTACAACTACTTTCTATCAGGATGTTGTTATTCCTCCACTTAAAATACTGTTAAACAAAATCTTCCAGAGATCTTTCAGTTTTTTCTCTCCTAGCTTCCAAACTTCCACAGGAATAGTCTTATTCATGGGATTTTCCTGTAGATTGGTTATACATCACCATTTTTATCTCATCTCCCCCTATCATGTTACTAATTGAGCCTCCTCTAACCTTGGCATATTTAATTCTTCCATAAACATTTCCATTCCTACGTTTTCTTGCTTTCCATATTTCTGTTTTATACAGATTTTCATAGAACTTCCTAAATATTTCTACAGGATCCCTTGTTATAGGGTCCCTAAGCTTGGTGATGGCCCTTTCTACTTTCTGTTGCCTGAGTCATTGGGCTAAATGTTGTTGTGCTCTAGAGTTATTATATATTTAAAAAAAAACAGTTGTTTAACAGCAATCTTTCCAAACTCATGCATATTATCAACGTGATCCCTTATTTTCCGTTTAGCATTCTGCAGTTGCTCATCTTCTTGTTCTGTGAGATTCCACCTATTTTGCAATATTTTAACATTTGTCAAGCCCTCTATATAAATAATTTTAACTTCTTAACCAAATCTCCCTTTCTTTTATTTCCACCCTTTTTTTAAACTCCACTTTAATTTTATCCCACTCCCTAGCTACAGTGCAATGAAAAAGTACTTGCCCCCTTCTTGATTTCTTATTTCTCTGCATGTTGGTCACACTTAAATGTTTCAGATCATCAAACAAATTTACATATTAGACAAAGATAACCCAAGTAAACACAAAATGCAGTTTTTAAGTGATTTTACTTAAGGAAACAAACTATCCAAACATACATGGTCCTATGTGAAAAAGTAATTGCCACTCTTGTTAAATCATGAAGTAGCTGTGGTTAATCACATTTTTGGGAAAGCTAAGTTCAATTTCACTAGCCACACCCAGGCCTGATCACTGCCAGACCTGTTTAAGAGATCACTTAAATAGAATCTGTCAGACAAAGTGAAATAGGCCAAAAGAACCCAAAAAGGAAGACATGCCGCGATCTAAAGAAATTCCAGAACAGGTAAGAAGCAAAGTAATTGACATCTATCAATTTGGAAAAGGTTACAAAGCCATTTCTAAAGCTTTGGGACTCCAGCGAACCACAGTGAGAGCCATTATCCACAAATGGAGAAAACATGGAACAATGGTGAATCTTCCCAGGAGTGGCCAGCCTACAAAAATTACCCCAAGAGCGCAGCGACGACTCATCCAAGAGGTCACAAAGGAACCCAGAACAACATTTAGAGAACTGCAGCCCTCACTTGCCTCAGTTAAGATCAGTGTTCATGACTCAACCATAAGAGAAAGACTGGGCAAAAATGGCATACATGGCAGAGTTCCAAGGCGAAAACCACTACTGACCAAAAAGAACATAAAGGCTTGTCTCACTTTTGCCAGAAAAATATCTTGATCCCAAAGACTTTTGGGAAAATATTCTGTGGATGGACGAAACAAAATTTGAACTTTTTGGGAGGTGTGTGTCCCATTACATCTGGCGTAAAAGTAACAGCATTTCAGAAAAAGATCATGCCAACAGTCAAACTATGGTGGTAGTGTGATGGTCTGGGGCTGTTTTGCTGCTTTTGGACCTGGACGACTTGCTGTGATTGATGGAACCATGAATTCTGCTCTCTAACAAAATATCCTGAAGGAGAATGTTCGGCCATCAGTTCATGACCTCAAGCTGAATCGCACTTGGCTTCTGCAGCAGGACAATGAACCGAAACACAACAGCAAGTCCACCTCAGAATGGCTTAAAAAAAAGCAAACTGAAGATTTTGGAGTGGCTTAGTCAAAGTCCGCACGTGAATCCAATTGAAATGCTGTGGCATGACCTTAAAAAGGCAGTTCATGCTCGGAAAACCCCCAATATGGCGGAATTAAAACAATTCTGCAAAGAAGAGTGGGCCAAAATTCCTGAACAGCGATGTGAAAGACTCACTGCCAGTTATCGCAAACCCTTGATTGCAGTTGTTGATGCTAAGGGTGGCACAACCAGTTATTAGGTTTAGGGGGCAATTACTTTTTCACATAGGGCCATGTAGGTTTGGATATATATATTTTTTCCTTAATAAACAAAATCATCACTTAAAAACTGCATTTTGTGTTTACTTAGGTTATCTTTTTCTAAAATTTATATCTGTTTGATGATCTGAAACATTTGTGTGTAAAACATGCAAAAAAATAAATCAGGAAGGGGCTTGCCTCTCAACCGTCATGAATTCCTTGTTTACCGGTTTTGAGGTCCCAAGTAATGGGGTACCACGATTTCTGAGTAATGCCCCTTAATTTCTGAGTTTCCCGGCTTTATTTTAAAAATTTTGTTTTTGACTGACGTCATCACGTGTGTGGTGACATCAGCTCAGTAAATATGCTGCCAGCCTGTCTGAATTGAGCTCCAGGGATGACATGTGAGCATTTCCGGCTAGGCTGAGCAGTTGTTTTACGTCCGCGAGAAAGGGCCAGGGCAGGCTTGCAATGCATGGGAAGGCTTCAAACAGACAGAACAGCCATGTACTTAAGCAGGTGGCTCCAGGAATGTTCATTAAGCTGCAACTTAAGCTATGTAGTCCATTAAGCTGCTGCAAGATATTTCTAAAGTGTCTGTGTGTGTGTGTGTGTCTGTGCGTGTGTGTGTGTGTGTGTGTGTCTGTGTGTGTGTGTCTGTGCGTGTGTGTGTCTGTGCGTGTCTGTCTGTGCGTGTCTGTCTGTCTGTCTGTGCGTGTCTGTCTGTCTGTCTGTGCGTGTCTGTCTGTCTGTCTGTCTGTCTGTCTGTCTGTGCGTGTCTGTCTGTCTGTGCGTGTCTGTCTGTCTGTCTGTGCGTGTCTGTCTGTGCGTGTCTGTCTGTGCGTGTGTCTGTCTGTGCGTGTGTCTGTCTGTCTGTCTGTCTCTGCGTGCGTGTCTGTCTGTCTCTGTGTGTCTGTCTGTCGTGTGTCTGTCTGTGCGTGTGTCTGTCTGTGCGTGTGTGCATGTGTCTGTCTGTCTGTGCGTGTGTGTGTGTCTGTCTGTCTGTGCGTGTGTGTGTCTGTCTGTCTGTGCGTGTGTGTGTCTGTCTGTCTGTGCGTGTGTGTGTCTGTCTGTCTGTGCGTGTGTGTCTGTGTGTAAAATACCCCAGTTGAATATAACTGGTGGCTAGAGTTAACCAGGCTCAAACTCTGTATCTTTGCAATACGTAACAGCAGCCTGAATTCCCTACCCACCACCACTTGTGAAAACTGTCCAGGTTTCTGCCTCATATTTTTTTCTGTTTCTCATAAAATCTGTGGATTTCTGGAGGATTGAACTCAACTTGGTAATGACAGGCATTTCAATTTCAGACTTCATATTCTTCAGAAAATACATGGTAACACTGGTAACACCAACCTTTATTCTAGCAAATTTCCAAGTTTATTAGATCAATATTTGCCCCTCTTTTGGGGCTGTATTCCCCCATTACTGCCTTTGTCCAGGTTTTTGTGTTAAGAGGTTGAGAGCTATGTTGAGAAGTGAATTCACTAAATGTTAGCCATTTAAGTTTCAGTCTTCCTATCTTTCAGGAAACCACTTATTTGGCATAGTGGTAGGTCGCTCTGACGGTAGTGCACAGGGCCCCGAGTTCAAGCCTTGGCAGTGAAATGCATGGTGGTAACACATTTTATTCTAGCAACTTTTCAAGATTAAACAAGCAATGTTTATAATGTGACCCTGTTTTTTGGGCTTTTGTCATCCCCCAATAAATTTTGTCTTTTTCCAGATTTCTTGTGCTTCAAAGTTGAGAGACACTATGGTTGAGTGTCGAGTGGATTTTTACAAGGAGCTGAGGGCTTCACATGAAGAGAAGTTTAGTGCTGCTTATGCTGAGTCAGCTTGCACTGTTAATAGCATAACAGGTTGAGTGCTTGCTTTTGATGCAGAAGGCTGTGGGTTCTACTCCCGCAGTATGTAGACACATTGCTGATACTGTACTGTGTTGTACTTTTAAAAGGGGGTGGATGCTGCAGTCCTGAGAATGTCCTCTTTGGCGGTGATAACTAGTAACTATGAACCTGTTATCAGTTTGCCATCTATTCCCTATTGCAATATTACTAATCATTTTTTTAATGTAACATAAGCAATTTATTCCTCAAGGGCAACAGGCACTTTATTTGTAGATAAAACAATGAAATATAAAGTTATTCGCTAGCAGCAGCCTCTTCATTAGTTACAGATCTCTTTAATGCGGAATTATTTAGTTGACGACTTTTACTTTTGCAGAGATTGTGCATATTTACTGACACTGGTGGATTGTAGAAGTTTGAGTAAACTTTTATGATAGAAATGTTCTGAATTGAGCAGTTTTGACATTACTGGTTCATGCATTTTGTTTCATTGCTTACTGGAAAAATGTTCAAAACAATACATTTAAAACGTGCTCTAACAAGTGTGCTGTATAATACAAGGAATATAATTTAATACAAATCAGGAAGGTGTCTCGAATACGTTTCGTGTGCAAGGGGCCTATGATTTGAAAACAGCTCAAAGGTAATCTTTATCCATCAATGGCCCAGTTGCATTTTCTTTGAATGTGGGTTTCAATGCTGTTTCAATGAATGCGAGTTTCAAGGTCAGGGAAGTTTTAATGCTAAGTCTATTTTCATTGTGAGATTGTTTTGCTTTGTTTAGCAGATGCTATTAGTGTTTGTGCTATAAAATGTAAAATAAAAATTTTAAACGAAATCTAAATAATCACTGTAGAAGTAAAGCAGTATGCACATTAGTGTTTATGGTAAATGGCGCAAAATAGTCAAGTAATGGGACACTGGAATGGTAGTAGGCAGAGACTGGGGCCAAATTTTGGTCGTCTGTTCTTCAGTTTGCATTTGAAAGTTGGTATCCCACAACTCCATTGGAGTGGGCAGGGTTACATAATTTTGTATGCAAATGTTATGTTAATTAGCATACAGATTTATACCTATTTTCATGGGCTTTTGTCCAGATCTCTGATGTTTCCAGGTTGAGAGGTATGGGAAGGGGGGCAAATACTATTTCACTGCACTGTATATTTTCAGAAAAAAATTCTATCTTTTCAGTAGCTCCTAAATAATTTCCACTACCTATTCCATAAATTCCTCTTTTCAACAGATAGGAGAGAAAGCACCAGTGCCTCATTTTTATTTCATTATCCTGTGTTTTTATTTTAGTTATTATTGTCACGTGATATGAAATGTTTACTGGATTGCGTATCAAGACCTTCAATTAAATGCACATTTTCCTGTGAAATGTAAATTCTGTCTAGCCTAGCCCAGTTTTTGTACAATGGGGAATATGTAAATTCACTCTAGCCTCCAAGTACTGAATTTACATCTTCTGTGCCAAATATTTTCATAAATTTCTATATAAATCTACCTTTCTTTTTTTATATTTTCCCTTCTGGGCCCCCAGCTACATTTTCACTATTGCAAATCAAATTCCAGTCCCCACTTATAAGTAATATTCCTTGCTGAAAGCTGATAATTTCTCTGAGAATTTTTTAAAACTCTATTACAGCAGTTTATGGTGGCATATAAATACATGCCAGTGTAATATTCTTTTGCCATTAGCCAATTAGTAGTACAAATCTACCATTATCATGTTTTATATCCTCTTCTATTACTGTTGGAGCTTCTCTTGCAATTAATATACATACTCCTCTCTTCCTTTGCCCCAGGTATTCAGCTGAATAACCCTACTGAAAACCTTTATCAAATTCACATGTTAATTTCTTTCCAAGTATGTCTCCTACAGCATAGCTATTTGCACTCTACATTTTTAATACAGTTCACTGCTCTTTCTTTTTTGTATCTGTGAGACCACTAATGTTTAAAGCAATTATAGAAAACATTATATTCTTGACAGTATTATTCCCATCTTTTACATATTAACAGTTTTTTTGTTAAATCAGCTTTTGTGTTACATGCATCTACTGTCTGGCAGGTTAACCTTTGATACAGTTGTTTCCTATCATTTCCATTTGAGCCTAAGTCATATCTTACAGAATTTTGTTTTACTGAAAACCCACAAACAAAAATACACACAACACCCCCAAACAACCTCCCCAAAGTCTATTAACTTAGTAACACACAAAACTATGTACATTTTCTAATACTGAAGTTTTATCCTCCTAACAGGAACAAATGCTCTAACTTGACCACCCACAGACACAGACTCGAGCTAACCTAAAAGAAATGTTATCCATGCTAAGATGCATGGTATAGCCTGTGGTTCTATTAAGTGCTGTCTGGATTTGTCTTACATTTACAGCTCTCCCAGCTGGGAAAACACTTGAATGCTTTCAGAAAACATTTATTATAAGCCATTTCTCTTTATCAGATTGTCTGCTAGCGTGATGAGAACCAGACACAAAACTGTTTACTAGAAAAAAAGCTTTATAATATTCAATATTCTTTTTCATTTACTTGCTTTGTGTTAAAACTTATTAGATTAAGCTAATCGCCTTAATCCTAGTCAATCCCCTATGCAAGAAAGAGAAAAAACACACTAATTTTTCTTTTCTCATGCTCTTTTTAACCAGATTTTTTTATTGCAGTGCCTACATTTCTTAAAACTGAAGGAGAAAGAGAAGGGAGAAAGAAACCAAAAGAAAAAAACAGGAGCACCTATTTTCAATTGTATCCCCCCATCACACTTAAAAATAACTGAAAAAAACGTTACTTTACGACGTGCAAAGAAAATCATGCATCATTTAAATGGTACTATTAAGAAAAAAAAAATATTTTACTTACAGTTCCCTCCTCTTCCCAAAGTATTTTTCTGAACATTAATGACATGAAGTACGGCATATGCTTTAGAGTCCCCTACAAGTTTAAATAAAGTCCAATATTTCCAGATTTTCTTGTTCTATCAAGTTTCACAACCATAACTATTGCTTTGTAATACCAAATTTCTCAATTTCCAAGTTACAGACTCTCGTCTCAAAATGTTAATGACATGAAGTAGTGTATACGCTTTAGAGTCACCTACTAGTATAACAAAGTCCAAGAAAGTCCAATATTTCCAGATTTTCTGGTTCTATTCCTGTTCATCTACTTTTCCCAAACCCTGTCTCTGCTATATTTCCCACGTACTCTTGATTCTTCTAGTCAACGATTGTGTTTTTTTCCCCCTCTCAAGCATTTTACGTTGAAACTCTGGAAAAGGTTTCATTGGCACAGTCACTCTGCGGTCTTTATTACTAGAAGAACAAGAAGCAGAAATCAATCGCCTGTTTCACAGCTCACTTTTTGTTGGACAAACTTTTGAATTTCTTCCTTAGCATGTACTTAAAAAATTATTTCGTTCTTCCAGGGAAAAATATTTTATGACAGCTGGGTTTTGCAGTTTGAATCTCATGCATGCTTCCTGACATTCCATAAAAATGGGATAAACTGACTCCTCTTCTGTCTGGTGTACAATGAATAGTCATTCTCCACAAACACTCTGCTGTCTCCCACTTTTATTATTTTTTTTCCTTCTGTCACAGTTTTATCAAAATCAACTCCTTCTGCAAGATTGCGTCTTTACTATTAAAGGTCTAGGTTGTTTTCTCATAGCCAGGTTTGGAGCATACGCACAATGTGCCCTTTCAATTCACAATTCCTGTTGTGGAATACAAGTCCAGTTCCTTATTTGTGCTTTCATAAAATACAGTCTGTTCCTTCCAGCTTCTTGGGTACAGCAGAAAATGTCAGGTTTTCTCTACGTGCTCTGTCCTCTAATTCCATTATTTTTTGAAACATCTCTTCTTGTGCAGTGTCATTCAGCCAGCCTTTTTGTCATTTCGACCTCTGAGTTTTGCAGTTTTATCACCTTGTCTGAATATCTGTTTAAAGCTTCGATGTTTTCCTGCCTCTTATTGTTTGAGTTGATATACCCCATCACGGTTTCATTTATTTTAGCCAGGTCTGTGTGCAATTGCCTTACAATACTTCCTTCTAAGTTGCTGGAAGTGATGTCTGGAGCTTGCACTGCTTTTTGCTGAACAGTTACAGTACTTTTCCCAGTCAGTGTTTTTTCATCACCACTTCTAGATTATTTTCCTTCATGTCCTCTGTATTTCTTTTTTCCTGGCATCCAAGCAGTGCACTTGCTAACCAGTTACTAAACTTTACCCATAAATCTAGGTCCACTAACTTTTGCTCTGCTAAGTTTCTGTTTTCACACAGAGAGCTAGAATTAAGCTATTAGTCAATGTGCAGCCATCTCGGAAGCCTTCTCCAGTAGTGTCTTGAATACTGCCTGGCCTGGAGGCCAAAAGAGCAAATCCTTGTTCCATGGGATATAAAGGACTGATGCTTTAACAATGCCTAGCAGGAACAGTATCCTTAGCCAGGCATGTCTATAACTGCTGAACCCTAAAGAGGCTGCTCTACAAGCTGCATCCACAGCATCATTGCCACACCTGAGACCATATCTACTTTCTTGTGATGTCACCTGGGCCCACAGCAAAATGTCTGCCTTCAGAGTACCATCAGTTTTCCCAATCATCTTAGTAAATTGTTTAATGACACTGGCCTATTTGGCAATATGGGTTTAATAATTAAGAGCAGTGAAAGCAAGGGTAGCTGCCATTTGTACTTAATTTTCCCAAAGATGGTTCAAGACAAGTTTCTCCCTGTCAATGAGAAGAGTGCTGTATGCTGAAATCAGTTTGGACCCTTCTTCAGGATTCAGGGACATCAAAAGAATTTTGTACATAAGGAACACGACTGCAGGATCACATACAAGTGCTTTAAATTTCTGGGAACAGAAGCTGGGAGTCAAGTTACAAAAATGATGCAAGAGTCTCCTTCAAAAGCCTGGCTCCTTGGTACAGAAGGTTAGAGCCCTGAATGTAATCCAGGCAACTGGGGTTTAATTAGTACTAGAAAAGACAGGCACGGAAGGCATATATTTTGCTGCAGGACCAGCTGGCCTCAATCAACTCCAGGAGGAAGAGACATAAAGGGGTTTGATCTGTTCATCTTTCCTGGGAGGGTAAAAGATGGGTGCCAGCACTCTGGGACACAAGGCTACATGATTTCTCTAATGGAGACTGGAAGAAACTACCACTCATGTTTTGGGAAAAAGGCAGAATTGATTGGAGTACTGCTTTATTCAGAAGTGATGAGATATCCCTCCATGGTTGGTCTTTTCAGGTCCTCTCCCTGACAATTCTGTGGGTATGTGTGGGGATTAGTGCCACAAAAAAATCTCGAACTACTCCAACAGCCACCTAAGTGATGGCATGAAACAAACATAATGAAGGGTATGAGATCCAGGATGATCCCTGTAGCAATTCATGAGTCGCCTTTGTTAATCCAGAGCATGCCCGTTTTTCTAGAAATTTTTATCCTTTAGAAAAGTAAAAGGTCTTCCACTAAGTATTACCTGCATGATCTCTGCCACTGCTACTAGACTAATGTGCTTGCAGTTTCTCAGATGTTTCACGTTTCTACTTCCCCTTACACAACATTAGCACATTTGATATCCTCCAGTTCAAATTTTTTCTGCACCACACAGCCAACTGCTGAAGATCTCATTCAGGTTATCTGGTAGCATTCAGGGTATCTGGTAGCACATTGACCAAATTCCTAAGGACTCCAGAGTGCACTCTATCTGGTCTTTGTACTTTATTCTCCCCAAGGGCAGCTAGTTCCCTCTCCAACTTCTCCTCCATCTTGGTATCTATTGTTTGCCTTTCCCATTCTGCCCTTAATCCATCCCAGCAGGGCACCTGCTCCATGTTTTAACTTGTGAAAACTGAAAAAGTATTCACTCAATAACTCCAGCTTCTTCCACACTCTTTTATAATGTCCCGGTCTTTGCACAATTCAGCCAATTATGTCTTTTAGTCCTTATTGGTACAAGGACAGTATTCCTGCTTATAATCCCTTCTGTCTACTCTTTCTCTGCTTGCGCCATTTTGCCTTTACCTCTTTTGTTGGCTTTCCTCCACCTGCCATTTCAGTTTTTCCACTTTGGGGATGCTACTTTGGCCTAGCTGTTAGCCTAACAACCTTCTCCTCTTGTTGTATTTTGCATCTTCTTGACATCACTGCCCAAAGTCTTGAGTTTACTATCCCTGACCCATTCCCAATGCTTAACTCAGGTTTGCCCCACAACCTAACAATCTTCATCTTTCCCCTTACCCACACCTCAGTATAACCCCTCCAAAAAAGATGCAGTCCTACTTTCTCCCCACTTTAAACCACAAATAAACACCGCCAATAACACTTTCAACTAGACATGCCAGATTATGATCAGAACAGTTATGTTTGCATCCAGACTTCTATTCTAATACAGTCTATACCAGCAGTCTGAATTCCTCATGGTCTGAGTTCTCAGTAAACTTCTAACTCTGAAAGACTTAAATGTGACAGTGTTTGATGAGAGATTCTATTGCCCAAGACTGTAAGATACTTACTCCTGCCAGATCTCTATTTTCTTCAGTCTTTCATTCTTCTTTGTTGACATGTCTGGGGCTGATAACATTCCATCAATCCATTAGCATGCCCCTCTTCCCTCTACTAGTTTCTGACCCTGCCTGATCACTCACATTCATCCTCTTTTCTAACCTCACATTTTATGAGCTTCTTTATGCAAACAGCTACTCGACTTCTACCCATTCAGTCTTTGTCACTCCTGAATAACCTTTACTCAGGCACCTCTGTGTCCTACCCTTTTCTCTCTCTGGCAAGTTTCTGTGATACCAGTCTCTCTACTCTTCCCTAATATACCAGTGCTTGCAACTCTCCATCTTCCTAGCCATATTCTTTGCAATGCAATGCAATACAATACACTTCTCAGCCACAATATTTTAGTTAATCTGCTATTTCATGACTGTTTTTCCCTCTGCCTAGAGCCTGAATACCTGCTCCCCATATTCTGATTCTGCAAACAAACTTCTCTTCTTAGTTTAAAGACACAATTGCTGATATTTAACTTTGCAAAGTCTTAACAGCACTTTCCCTTGCAGGCAATGATGGAAGCCCATCTTTGATACACAGCTGGGCTGCCAGCCAGGTCTTACCCCTCACAACCAGTCCCAAGCAATTCTCCCTTGTCATCAGATATGCAGCCAGTGAATGCAATCCCTTATTCTCTAAATGTACAACTTATGACATGCTACTTCAGACCCCCCCATCATGGCAACTTGTCACCCCCCTGGCCCTACCTATTACAGCCTCAACTGCTTTTTCCGTCAGGATACTGATGTTTCTTGCATACTACAACACTCATGTCCTCCTGTGAACAACTCTGGTCACCTCTTCCTTCGTGTTACAAATCCTAAGCCCCACAGCTAATTTTAGTGTCTCCTATCTCCAGTGAAGAGAGTCTTAATCCTGTTGGTAATTCTTTCCCATTCACTGAAACCCTCTTTCCTGGCCTATACTTTTTCTAGACACAATTAGCCCCATACCACTAATACTGTACTCAATCCTTCTCACTGATGGTCGCCTTCCTACAATGTTGTACCTGCTCCCTTTCCCATCTATCCTGTACTTGTTTTAAATCCCTCAGCTTTGATTTTGGTTACTGCATAGCTACTGCTGACTCTGAAGTTCTTTCATCACTTATTACTGCTCTCTGCACCTGATCTTCAATGAGTGCTTCCTCCTCCTCATATTCACTTTCATGTGCCACACCACTTGCTGTACTCCTCAGACAACCTCTGCTCATCTCACTCTGTCATCTGCAATTATCTTCCCCCTTTCTATTCCCACTCCTCCTTATCTGCTGGCCTACTTTCAACTCCAACCTGGACGCACAAGGTTCCTCCTCACCTTACTTAACTAATCAATTTGCTCAGCTCAAATATTCTCTCCTATTCTTCATCAGACCTAGTATTCTTTCCTAGTCAAAAGTCCCCTGTGCCACAGTTACCCAATATCCTGAGTACCTCAAAAGTATCTCCTGTTGTTCTCAAGCAGTCTGCCCTACTCCTTTCATGTTTGTCCCATTCTTGGACTCCTCATGCTTGCCTTTTTATTTCGAGATGCATATTTCTGCTACCTCAAGTACTCCCCAAACATGCTATTCAAATGCCAGACAAATAACAATTTAAAGGCAACAGGAGTGGTCGACAGTTACTACTTTAATTTACCCAAACTACGCATTAGCCATGGACAATGAGATATGCATCATTAGTTCTCAGTTTTAAATGAGACAAATGTACAGGCATTTCACAAGACGTCAATTACTTGTTTTAATTTTCTGGCTTGAAGATCTTTTGCAAAGTTTTTTTTTTTTTTTTTAACAATGTAAAGTGGGTTTCTTGATTCTAAAAAGTACAGTTTTGTACCTACCATAAATGTAGATGTGCGAGTGTATACCCTGCTGCAGTCATCACAGTTGGGTTATCCTGTCGGCAGGCGGTCCCACAGTCGGCCTGAATTCCAAAGTCTTGGTCCGGCGTCGGTTGCTGTTGCTTCTTCCCTGACGTCAGTGCGCCAGGGGTATATAGGATGCATCCGACGCCATTTTCTTCAGTTTTTCTTGCCCCAGATGTCAGGTGCCCCCCCCAAAATGGTGGTCAGTAAATAGTACCAATCAAAAAAGTTTAGCACAAACAAAAACATCCCTCCAGCTATAAGCAAATACACCACAAAAGTAGTATTAGATTTAAAGGTATAGATAAGTACTAGTTAGGTCAGAGGGGATGGTGGGAGGGTAACCTGGACTACAGCAGGGTATACACTCGAACATCTACATTTATGGTAGGTACAAAACTGTACTATGTTCATCGGGCAACCCTGCTGCAGTCATCACACTTGGGTAAAATCCCAAAACTAAGGATGGGAGGTGGAGTCACACAGGGTTAGAGGAGGCTAGAAGGCCCTGCAGAACTGCAGTGGCGAAGCCAGCTCTAGTCTTAGAGTAAAGTGGTAAGTGATGGTGTTTGGTGAAGGTGTGTACTGAACTCCAAGTTGCAGCTTCCAAAATATCCTTGGTTGGCACTCCCCTGAGGAAGGCTGTAGATGTAGCTGCTGCCCTGGTAGAGAGTGGGGCCTTTTGCTAGCAGGAATTGGTTTTCCATGGTGGGTGTAGCAAAAACAAATGCAATGTCCTATCCATTTGGAAATGGTCCGTTTTGATAGAGCCTTCCCTTGTGAAGCTGAAGCAAAGGATACAAAGAGCTGGTCAGATTTTCTGAAAACCTTAGTTTTATCCAAGTAGTAACGTAGTTGCCTGTGAGTGCAGGAGTCTTTCTCCTTTGTTCTGTGGATTTGGAAAGAAGGTGGGTAAATGGATGGTTTGATTTCAAGCCACACTGGATACCACCTTAGGCATAAATGAGGGGTTAGTTCGTAGAGAAACTGTCTTGATGAAAAATGAGGAAAGGCTCTACTGCCATTAGTGCCTGAAGCTCTGAGACTCTCCTGGCTGAAGTTACTGCTAGCAGCAGGGCAGTCTTCCATGATATAAACTTTAAGTCAGCTGAGAAAGCTGGTTCAAAAGGTGGTAGCCTAAGTTTTTTCAGTACAAAATTGAGGTCCCAGGTTGGTGTAGGTGCTCTCCTGGGAGGCCTAATGTTTTTGGCCCCTCTGAGAAACTGCCTTAAAAGCAGATGTGAAAATAAGGGAGGATCCGTGTTGTAGTGGGCTGAAATAGCTGAGGCATGGATTTTAATAAATGAAAAAGAAAGTCCCTTGTGTAACATCTCAGTTAAGTACTGTAGAATCTGAGGTATGTGTGGCTGAAGGGAATTTTGGCCTTTAGATTGGTTCCAGGCGCAAAACCTTTTCCATTTGTCCGAATTGGCCTTCCTGGTGCTGGGCCTCCTGGCTTCCAGAACAACATCCATAACAGCTTGAGGAAGAGGAGCGGGTTGGTTGTTTAGGTGATTTGCCATGCAGCCAAATTTAAGGTTTTGAGCTGGCTGTGAAGAATCTGACTGTCTTGTTGTGTGAGCAAATGAGTAATTTGTGGTAAAATCCAAGGTGGGCCCTGGGTCATATTCCTTAGTAGTGGGTACCAGTGCTGGCGTGGCCAGTCTGGGGCTACGAGTATCATTCTGGGTCACTCCATCCTGACTTTCAGCAGTACCTTTGTGAGACGGGGCAATGGAGGGAAGGCATATACTGTCAGGTTTTTCCAACTGAATGAGAGTGCGTCCACTTTCCAAGCTTGATGGTGAAATGTCCTTGTACAAAATTTTGTTAGCTGAAAGTTTTGGGGGCTGGCAAACAGGTCTATGTCTGGGTGCCCCCACTTTTGAGTTATCATTGCAAATACTTGTGGATCCAGTTTCCACTCGTGGGGATCCATGATGTTTCTGCTTAGGTCGTCTGCCAATGTGTTCTTTTTTCCTGGCAGGAATTGAGCTTGTAGCTGAACTTGGTAAGCCAGTGCTGTGTTCCATAAGGTCACTGCTTGCCTGCATAGAGGGTAGGAGTGTGTACCCCCTTGTTTGTTTATGTACCACATTACTGTGGTGTTGTCCGCCCTTATTGTAAGTTGTCCTGGATGTAAGAGGTCCTTGAAGGCTGTCAGGGTATTATCTACAGCTAGCATTTCTTTTTGATTGATGTACAGATTCCTTTGATCTGCAGTCCATATGCCTTGAACGCATCGTCCTGTCATGTGTGCCCCCCAGGCATAGTCCGATGCATCTGTTGTCATAGTTTGCCTGGCTGGGGGCAAGGTGAAAGGCTGACCCTTGTTGAGGTGACATGCCTGTGACCACCATAGAAACTCTTGTTGAAGGCAGGGAATGAGAGATATTGTGTCCAAGCTGTGGCTGTGTTGAATCCATATGCTTTTTAGGTACCACTGTAATTTCCTCATATGCAGCTTTGCAAATGGTATTAGTAGTATGCAAGATGCCATGAAGCCCAAGGCCTGCAGAATTTTTCTTGCAGGGAGTTGGGTCTTTGTTGCCATTGTTTTGAAGTATTGAGTCAGTTGCAGTTGTTTGTCTGGCGTCTGATAAGCCATCTGGGCCGTTGTATTCAAGCTGGCACCCAGGAATGTCATATCTTGTGAGGGTACTAGTTTTGATTTCTTTTCGTTTACTGTGTACCCTAGGCAACTTAGAAGGTGTTTTACAAAAGCCAGATGTTGTAGGAGGATGTCCTTGCTTTCTGCTTGAATGAGGCAGTCGTGCAAGTATGGGTATATTTGAATTCCTCTTTGTCTGCAGTATGCAATTACTGGTGCCAGGCATTTTGTGAAGACCCTGGGCGCAGTGGATAAGCCAAAGGGCAGTGCAGAGAATTGGTAATGGGTCGAACCTGCAATGAAACGGAGGTATCTTCTGCAATTTTGTCTGATAGGGACATGCAGGTATGCCTCCTTGAGGTCCAACGTTACTAGCCATGCTTTCTTGCTCAACATGGGAAGAAGCTGCTGTAGTGTTAGCATCTTGAATTTGGGTACTTGTAAGAAGGTGTTTAGAATTGAAAGGTCCAGAATGGGTCTCCAAGCATTGTCCTTTCTAGGGACTAGAAAGAGCCTTGAGTAAAATCCTTGGCCTTGCTCCCGTGTAGGTACCAGTTGAATGGCTCTCATGTCCATGACAGCTGTAATTTGTTTTTGTGCCTCTGCTCATTGATTTTGTGGCAGGTTTGGCATTCCTCTTATTGTTGGCAAGGTGTGGAAATGAAATCTGTATCCTTGCGAAATAATGTCTAGGACCCATTTGTCCTTTGTGATAATGCGCCAGTTGTCTGTAAAAAGTGCTAATTTTCCTCCCAAGGGAGCTGCCAAGAGAGTTTTGCTTGGCAGTATGAGATTTAAGTCATTGTGCTTGCCTTCTAGTAGTTTGGGGCCTGTCTTCTCCTCCCTTTCGTGTTACTGTGCCCCATTGTCGAGGTTTGTAATGGGTTTGTGTTTGTCCTCTGCCTCTTGGGCATCTGTATTTACCCCTCTGTGGTCTGTCAGTAGCTGGAAAGGACCAATTTTTTGTTGGCCAATTTCTGCTGAAGTGAGGGGGCTGAACCTGTAAGAAATCTTTGACCGTCTGCATAGATTTTGCCTTATCCTCCATTTTCTTTAAGACTTCTTCTGCTTTAACCCCAAGTAGGACATCCTGCTGTAAGGGAGCATCTAGTAACTTTGCTTTAACATGATCAGGCAGAGTTTGTTCCTTTAACCAAGCATGCCTACGTACAACAGACCCAGTTACAGCTGCTCTTCAGGAAACTTCCAAGGAATCAAATCCACATTGTAAAGTATGTTTGCCCACCTGTTCAGCTGCATGCAACAGATCCTGCATTTTCTTCAATTCAGACTGTTGAGGGTGTGTGCTCATCTTTTGTTTTATTTGAGACATTAGAAATTGCTGGTATTTTAGCATGTGAAATTGACAATTTAGTGCTCTCATAGCTAGAGTGACTGAGGTGTAAACCTTCTTACCCCACCTGTCCAGTGCTCTGGAGTCCCTTTCAGAGGGTACCGGATTTTTTGCCATAGAAGCCTTAGCCCCTTTGGGACCCTGGGAGATCGTCTCTGGGTCAGCAACAGGGCTTTTGTAAAGGAATTTGTGGGAGTCAGGCACTCTAATATCTATCTGGTTTGGCTGGAGCAGGAGGCAGTGAATCTGGATTTAAACTAGATTCTAAGTAAACATCATCCACAATGTCTAAAACTGGTGGGATAGCAAGTGGTCTGTGCTGGGGGAGTAAAAGAAACTATCTGAGCCTTTTCTTTGAGTCGGAGTAGTCCTGACCTTCCCAGTGGAAATGTTCCCTCATGGTATTGTAAGGTTTCCCAAAGGAATAGTCTTCAGGGGGAGAAGCTGAGGGAATGGAATCCTCAGCATCAGAATCTTCCTAAGGGGGAAAGGAGTAATCTTGTTCCTCAGAGGAGCCTGAGGAAATGGATACTTGATCAGAGGAGGCATAATCTTCCTCTTGTCTAGGCCTTTTGTCGGGTGGGGGTTGGGAACCCCTGATTAAGGAAATCAAGTCTTCAGCCATTTTAAGCATCTGTTTCTTAGGCATGGGGCCTTGAGCTGGAGACTGAAGTGCAGTCTTTTTTGGTTTAAGAGGAGTCTTAAGCTTGGGATACGGTTTTATGGTGATCGTCGTCGGTCTGAAGACGCCTTCAGAAGCCGAAGGTGTTTCTAAAGCACCGGTTTCTCGTTCTGCAATGTTGACGGTAGGGCCTAAAGGAAATGGCTGCGTTGGCCTAGAAGTCTCCGCCAGAGAATCCGAAGTGGTCTGGGGTTCCAATTCTGCGGTAGCTAGGGGCTGCGTAGGCGCCTCACTGAAAACCGGAGAACCGGCGACCGGCCCAACAGAGGCCTCAGAGTCTGGCTTGGATCTAGGCTGCCTGTCCTTATCTTTGCGTTTTTTGTGCACACCGGTAGTCGGTTGCTCCGACAGCATAGTGTAATTAAATTTTCTACCGAAGTAGTGTCATGCGAAATCAAAGCGTCGTTTTATAGTTCGCTTATTGAACCTAGCACAAAAGCGACAGCCAGTGACGTCGTGGTCTGGGCCTAGGCAAGGTATATAATAAGAATGAAAATCCTTATGAGGTATTTGCTTCCCACAAGAAATACAATTGTTAACTTTTTTCTGACATCGGTCTGAGGCAAGAAAAGTTTCCCCAACGGGGTACTTAGCTTTATTGAAGACTTCGGATCTGAAATTCGACTTCGAAAATTTCAGGAGTCAGCCGACCTGCACTTACGAACTGCTTCTGCTTCAGGCTTCCCACAAGAAATACAATTGTTAACTTTTTTCTGACATCGGTCTGAGGCAAGAAAAGTTTCCCCAACGGGGTACTTAGCTTTATTGAAGACTTTGGATTTGAAATTTGACTTCGAAAATCTCAGGAGTCGGCCGACCGGTACTTGCAAACTGCTTCTGCTTCGGGCACCGCGCGGCAAGAAAGACTGAAGAAAATGGCGTTGGATGCATCCTATATACCCCTGGCGCACTGACGTCAGGGAAGAAGTGACAGCAACTGACACCGGACCAAGACTTTGGAATTTAGTCCGACTGCGGGACCGCCTGACGACAGGATAACCCAAGTGTGATGACTGCAGCAGGGTAACACGAACATTTTGTAGTTACTACTTCAGTTTAATAAAGATGTTTACATTTACTATATGCTGAGCAACTGTTCGAGTACATCCTGATTTCAAGTCATGTGGTTCTTCATTTGGGGGAGGGGGAGATACCAGCTTACAGTGGACAGGTGTGTTTTCTGCAGTCTACAGCAGATTTTAACATAGACTGCCACAGACTCCAGCACAGTCACGCAGACATTAAATCAATACATAACTGTATTTAAATTCAAATAAAAAAACAACAAGAGAGAAATGGAATAGGATAAGATTGCTAATAAAATGCATAGCACTTGCCATAAAAGAGAGAGAACACTGAAATAAAATAGTGTTCTAGTATGGTACAATCATTTTAAGGAAGCTAAATATGGGTATGTGAATCACTTGCAATAGCTTACAGTAAATATGCTTGTGCGCGTTACACATTATCTGGAATACTCCCAAAACAAGAACAGTTAATTGAAGGCTTCTCTGCAAGGCAGACATACCATCTGTATGTGTAATAGGTACTGCAGGCAATACCTGATGGGAAGAGAGACTGCTTGCAGTACCAAGTCCATCCCTGGCTGCATCCTACATGAACTCAGGCATGAGCTTTCAGCTCCATTAGGCACCCTATTCAACCAAAGCCTGAGCACCGGCTTCGTCCAAGCCGAATGGAAGAAAGCCACGGTCATCCCTCTACACAAGGGTGGAGCATCCACTGACCCAGGCAATTATAAGACCATCAGCCTAACTAACCTGATCTGCAAGGCCATGGAAAGCATCATCATGGACCTTATAAACAACGACAATGGCACCCTCCAAACACTAGACCCCACACAGTTTGGTTTTGTCAAGGAAAGATCATGCCTGTTAAATGTGGTCAACTTCTTTAAAACAGTCACCAAAGCCATGGACGAGAAAAAACTGTGCACACCGCCTGCCTTGACCTGGCCAAGGCCTTTGACACTATTCCCTACTCAGGAATGAGAGAAACTATCCCAGCTAGGCATAAACCCATATATTACCAGATGGGTAGCTAACTGTCTCACTGCTAGAACCCACTCAGTTAAAACAGGGGACGCTACCTCTAATAGTAGGCCTGTAATGAGCGGTGTCCCCAAGGATAAGTCTTGGGGCATCTAGCGTTTGGGATGCACGTTTCTGAGGTGCAAGCCAAAACCAGTGGTCTATGGCTGACCAAGTCTGCAGATGACTGCAAGTCGGGCACTGTCTTAAATTCCCCTAGTGATGTAAACATGCTCCAAGAGGGCCTTACCGAAACTAAATGACTGGCGCCAGAAGCATGGCCTCAAACTGAATGCCAAGAAATGCATCATTATCTCCTTTGGGAAAAATGGCATCCCCACTAATTATCACATTTATAACAACGTACTAAGGATGTGATGGACTTGGGCACCAAGGTTTTCAGCAACCTGACTTTTGACCACCACATTGCCTCTGTTATATGGAAGGCTTTCTATATAGCCCACCTCATAAGTAAGGGTATTTCATCCAGAAACAAGGAGATCATAACATCTTTATACTTCTCCCTTAACAGACCCATTACTGAGTACAATGCCCCCTTAACAGACCCATTACTGAGTACAATGTCCCCTTCAGCATGTACCTTGCCAAGCACATGCAGCAGTTAGAGAGACCACAGAGGTCCTAACCAGGAAAATCCAGGGTCTCAAACACTTATCCTATACAGAAAGGCTAAATGCTCTGTCCCTCTACTCCGTCTCATACAGACTACTCAGAGATTACCTGTGTTTGGCATACAAGGCCATCTCAGACCAGCCTTGATGGTGTTGCTGCATATCTGCAACTCAAACTCCACTCGAGCAACCAACACGCAAGGCCTCAACCTGGTCTGTCACATTAATAGAACTTGTTGGCAGGATAGATTTGTGTCCCAAAGACACCCCCCATCTGTGAAATAGACTCCCTCTTCATGTCAAGCAGAGTACCTCTCTATCCTTCTTTAAGAAGAACCTGGACGACTGGATGGGAAACAGAAAATACACCCCTGGGTTCTCACCTGTCTCCCTGCTGGACAGGGGAAACAGGTGCTGACTTTGTGGAAACATGGGCAAAATTCTTGGCTAGGCTTATATGGGCCTCCAGGCCAATAGCCTAGTATCATCCTATGAACTTATGAACATACAGGTGTAGTTGGACTGCAGGTTTCAGGAGTCAGCGAAAGCCTGGGACTGTGTACATACATGGTTCACTACATTGGAACCTTCCCCCAAACTCCTGTGAGAAAGGTTCACAGTGATACGTTTATAATAGTAGATTTAATTCCATGATGGGTTAATGGCCCTGCAAGCCTGTCCCTCATCTTGGAGGAGGAGAATGAAGGGATGATGGCCATGTTACCCTACAGGCAGCAAAACCTCAAGATCATGATAATACCAGGTCTAACATACAGGTGGAGCTGCTGCGTCAGATAAGATATGCCAGACACACTATCCCATCTAGTCCTCAGGTAAATTCGAGCTATGTTTAGAATACGCAGCAACATTCATTAAAATAAAATGTTACAGAATCTTTGTACCTGTTCCTGGAAAAGTGGCACCCCCTTCAATTCAATACCTCAAGGTATTTTATTACACATTATTTTAACCCGTATGATATCATTAGTAGGTGGCAACAGATGACAAATAGGAATTAACTAGACAGCTGCTCAACATACAGTAAATACAAACACAACTTTACTAAATGTAATATGCATCTACTGATTTAACTGTAAAAACTACACATTTTAGAATCAGAAAGTCTATTTTACATGAGTATAATTATGGCAAAAAGAAACTAAAAAAAAAAAGTTGCATACGATCTTTAAGCTTCAACATTAGAAGTTAATCTGCAAACAGAATGTCACTGAAAATTAAATGAAGATGAAAAATATATCTACAACATATGCCTCTATATTTTACAAATATAGAGTTACATCACTTTCAAGTTAAAGACTTATTAGGTATACCTTACCTAAATGCTAAGTTTCAAGGGACCAGCAGTTTACTGTTGCTAATGCTGAGTGTTGTCATTACGAGAGTTTTTTGTTATATTTACCAAATGGCACAATGTTTTTGTTGTTAAAATTTTAAATTAAATTTTTAAATTAAATAGAAAATTTATGTGATCAGTGTAAATATAAAACAAGAAAGCAATATGTACATTGAGAAGTACAAACATTTTATAAGTAGGGAGAAATAGCCAATCGACAATCATGAGAAGAAAAGTCTGAATGTGGAGGCGAAGGCTACAACAAGAGGGGTTGCAACCAACTGGCACAAGGTGGTAGGTGTACGGCAGAAGAATGCCAAAGAAGCTGAAAGGGTGTACAAAACAGTGGTGCAACCAGTACTACTGTATGGTACAGAAACCTGGGCTGTACACCTGGGCTGTACAGGCAGAGCAGCTGAAGAAGCTAGAGGTGATGGAGATGAAGTGCCAGAGATGTGTGGTAGGATGCACATTATGGGACAGAAGAGCAGAAGCCAAAGTAGCTCCAACTGCAGAAAAGCTCAAACAACTGACGGTGGTGGTTCAAGTACATGTGCAGAAAAGCAGAAGACATCTAGGGAAGATTTGGGACAGGAGGAAGACAAGAGGAAATTACGGCATCAAGAAAAGAGGTGGATGGATTGTGTGAGAGAATACCTGAGACAGTCAGGCGTAAGTGTTGAAGTACGAGAATGGCACTGAATAGACAGAAATGGCAACAGCTGACACAACACCCCAACCCTATGCAGAAAATGGGAAAAAAAGGGGGTTGTTGAAGATGATGGTTAGTTGATAACAGACACATGCCATACAAGGGAAAAAAGAAGTTATGTACTTACCATAACGTTCCATGTGAGTTGTTCATCTCACCTTAATTCTTTACTGATGGGTTCGAAGCCGAACCCTCGGCTCCGATACAGCCAATTGCAAAGCTCGAGGTCTTCAAATAGTTTGAGGCCAAGTTCATATCCCATGATGCACCTGAGAATTACCGCAGATCTTGTTTGCTGCGTATACTAATACCATATGCCATTCTTACATACCTAGAGAAAAGGAAGAGAATGTTTGAATAATCAGGATGGAACCAGCATCTCAGTCATCTAACAGCCCAGGAGGGGGAAGGACGAAGAAAGAAGGCAAAATAAACAACTCACATGGAATGTTATGGTAAGTACATAACTTCTTTATGTGAAGTTGTTCAATCTCGCCATTCATTCTTTACTGATGGGTAGCGTCCCAAGCACCATCAATCTTGGGTGGCTCACGGGAGTATATTTCTCAGGACCATGGACCCAAAGGAGGCCCTGTCAACTTTGTAATGAGTGATAAAGGTATGAGGTTTTGACCAAGTGGGTGCTGCACAAATGTTATCAATGGGAAGTCTGGCAGAAAAGGCAGATGATGTAGAAACTGCTCTGGTTGAGTGAGCTTTAATCTTGTGTTGCAAAGGCATACTGGCAGCTGAATAGGCAAAGATGATACAATCAGATAACCATTTGGACAGAGTTGTTTTGGCCACTGGTCTCCCCTTCCTGGAGTCTGAAAATGAAACAAAAAGCTGGTCTGATTTTCTGAAATCTTTTGTTCTATCCAAACAGAATATGAGCTGTCTGTGAACATCTAGTTTGTGCAGCACATACTCTAAATTCTTAGAATGATTGGGGAAGAAAACTGGCAAATCAATAACTTGGTTGAGATTTATTTCAGTGCAAACTTTGGGCAAGAATGAGGGATTTGTTGTAAGTGATACTCTGTCAGGGTGAAATATCAAATAGGGAGGCTTGATAGATAAAGCCTGAAGCTCTGACACTCAGCGGGCAGAAGTAATAGCTACCAGAAAGATGGTTTTCCAAGACAAAAATTTGAGGTCACAAGATGAAGCTGGCTCAAATGGCGAGATAATTATACATGAAAGCATAAAATTTAGATTCCATAGAGAATAGGGAGATTTCATAGGAGGTCCAATACAAAAAGCGCCTTTGAGAAATGCTTTGGATAACTTGTGAGACATGATAGACAAACCTTCAAATCCAAGATGAAAATTAGAAATTGCAGCAAATTGTACCCGAACAGTTGCTGCTGCAGCTCCTTTGTTGAAAACCACAGTCTTGAATTCTAAAATGGAAGCCATAAGGGCTTGGTAAGGATCAATATTATTTTTTGAGGCCCATATAGAGAATTTCTTCCATTTGCTAAGATACAGCTTTCTGGTAGAAGATTTGTGAGAGGACAAAAGGATCTGTTTTGTCTCACTGGAAAGGTTATGGAACCTAACCTAGCTATGATGGGAACTGGAGCAGCCAAGCCGTCAGCTTCAGGGACTGCAGAGAAGGATGAAGGTCCCCCGACGGGTGTGTCAGAAGGTCTGAAACTGGGTCCAGGATCCAAGGACTTCCAAAAGATGAAGTCAAAGGAAGGGAAACTAAATCTGATGAGGCCAATGAGGGGCTATAACAATGATGGTCCTTCCCAGGGATTTTGCTTTCTGTAGAACCTTGGGTATCAATGGGATTGGTGGAAATGCAGAGAGGAGACCCGGAGGCCAATCGTACACGAGTGCACCCCCTTGGGGCTTCTCCTGGAGGGGGAATGAGGGCAAAGTAGCTCCTGCATTTCATGTTTATGTGACTGGCAAAAAGGTCACAGCAAGGCTGGCCCCACCTGCGGAATATCCTGCCTGCAATTTCTTTCTTGAGGGACCACTCGTGGGACAACAAGATTGCCCTGCTCAGTTTGTCTGCTATACATGTTGGATCTCCCCAGGATGTGCGTTGGCAACAGAAAGCGCTGGGTGGAAACAGCTCACTGCCAAACTCTGAGAGCCTCTTGACAAAGGGGGTAAGACCTGGTCCTTCCTTGTTTGTTCAAGTACCAGACCACCAACATGTTGTGTGTCTGAATCGCAATCGTACCCGGAGGAAGAGAGTCCTGAAAGTCCTGCAATGTACTGCTCTCAGCTCCAGGACATTGATATGCAGATGTGTCTCTTGATTGGTCCAAGTGCCTTGGGCAGTCTTTCCCTGAAAATGCCCCCTCGACCCTATCAGGGAAGCGTCCTTGGTCATTGTGGCCGCTGGAGGGGGTAGTGCAAATGGGTGTCTATCATGACATGAAGTGAGGTCAACCACCAGTGATAGTCTGTCTTGCAAGAATTTGTGATCATTATGGGGTGATTCATGGGGAGCTCTTGGTAAGACCATTGAGTGAACAATAGCTATTGAAGTATTCTCATGTGCATACGAGCAAGTGGTATGGCTAGAATTGCTGCTGCCATCATGCCTAATACTTTCAGAACATCCGATGCTGGTGCTTTGTCCTTTGATATCAGGATGATGACATGTTGACGAAGAAGAGAGACTCTTTCTATTGGAAGCCTTAGAGTGGTGGTAATGGTGTCCAATTCTGCCCCTATAAAAACGATATGCTGCAATGGCGACAAGGCAGATTTTTCTGAGTTGACTGTACTGCCCAGATGACTGTAAAGTGAACTCCCTGGCCTGGATGATTTGATGGCTGGTGGTGGCGGTAAGGAGCCAATCATCTAGGTTCAAAAACACCTGGAATCATAGATGCTTCAGGTGAGCCGTGACCACTGCCATGCATTTGGTGAACACTCTAGGGGCTGTAGTGAGACCAAAGGGCAGGGCTCGAAACTGATAGTGATCGGCTCCCAGCCGTAAGCGCAGGTGATCCCTGGATGGTCTGGCCAATTTTATGTGGTAGTACACATCCTTGAGATCTAGTGAACACATCCAATTGTCTTTCCCTAAGAAGGGAAGTATAGACTGAAGTGTGACCATCCGAAACTTCCCTTTCTTTATGTATTGGTTCAGTCTGCTGAGGTCCAATATGGGTCTCCAGTCCCCAGTCTTCTGTGGAACTAAAATGAATCTTGAGTAAGTTCCGGATCCTGTTTGGTCTGCTGGGACTGGTTGGATGACTTTTTCTTAGCAACGTTTGGACCTCTACTGTTGCTTGTTCCCTGTAACTGGGTGGAGCATCCGGGATTCGTCTTATGATTGGAGGGGGTGTGGTGAATGGTATAAAGTATCCACTGGAAAGGATACTTTGTACCCAGCTGTCTTTTGTTATATTGAGCCAGGCATCTGGGTACAAAGATAAGCGACCCCTGACTGCCTCCAGAGCAGGACAGTCGGCATCCTCTCAGGAGCACTGGTAGGGTGTCCCAGAGAATTGATCTCTGTCACCCTGGTGTTGCGGACCCCCTCTGCCACGAGGGCGGCGTCTTCCATTATTACCCCCTCTTCTGCCCCTGGAGGAGGGTTCACAACGTGTCCTTAAAAGCTCCTCGGTCTTTTCTGAACCACTTTTTACTCCCCGTTGACCTTTAGGGTATGGTCGGGTAGGGGTGGAAAAATGGACCCGACAGCAGACACAATAGTTCCATCCTGTTCACACCTGGTTAAGGTTTCCTTCACTTTAGGCCTGAAAAGAGACGAGCCATCAAAGAGAGTGTTCACGAAGGAAGATTTGAAAGGTTCCGCGAAGGAACACAAGCGCATACAGGAATGTCTCCCAAGAGCAATTCCTGTACCTGCTGCCCTACTCAGCTGCCTAAGATATGAGGCACATGGACTAGTTGACGATAGAATTTAGGGTAGAAAGCTGGACAGTAACTTTGTCGGAAGCTGCCACAGCTACTGTATCCTGAAGAGCATCTCCAAACTCCTTAAGGAGATCTCTTTACAACCTAGTAAAATGGGTTAAGTAGTTCAGCGAACGGACAGCAAAGGTCGCAGAACTGAACATGTGCTTCCCATATCTATCCATAATCCTGAAGTCTCTGTTAGGAGGATGGATAGACGAGGAAGTCTCAGACATTTCCTTCTTGGTGGCCACCGCCGCCACCACCATGGCATCAACTGGAACACCTTTAGTTAAAAATGTTTTGTCAACTGGGGCTGAAATAAATTTATTAGGCCTCCTGGGGACAGGCTCCATAGAATCTGGAGACTCCCACGCCCTTCATGAGACCAGCTGCATCAGCTTATCGAAGGGCGGAGTCACCCAAGACATGGAGGGCTCAGACTCGAAAGCCTTCAGGAGAACTGACCCATCCTCAGTAGGGCTTTTGGACTGCCAGTCGCCCCTCTGCCTAAGGATCTCAAGTATCTCAGCGAATGAGATATCCTCAGAGGGGGACCGTGGGGACCCTTCTGACTCATCTAAGTCAGTATTTGATGTGAGAGACTCCTGCGGGGAGTCTAGGTGCTTCTTGCACAATCTCTTCCTGGGAACCTCATCACTGGGGGCCTCTGGTGAGGTCTCGGAAGAGCAGGGGCCACCCATTGGGGCTTCCTGAGGCTCTGGGTCTCTACGCTTGATGAGGACGTGTGATGCAGAAGCAGACACAGGCACTTTTGGGGAGGAGGAAGGCAGACTATGCCAACAAAAATAGCTGCTGAGAAGTAACACTTATCTAAATAAGTAGAGTACACTGTAAATTAGACAATAATAAACGACTAAGCCTTATAAATACAAAAAGGTTAGACAAAACACACTAAGAAATGTGACAAAAGGTCACTAAATAGCATGAAGGAAAGGCAATAAGCTTATCTATATAAACACAGGTTTACTGAACTAAGCCTTACATAAAAAACTAGAAGGCTAGACAGACCACACCTATAAGAAACTACAACTAACTAGGCCTAAAAGAGGCCAACTAGAAATACGTGAAAAATAGTAAAAGGGAAGGGAACAGCACACTAAAAGCTATAAGAGCTTTAAAAACAAACCTAACTAACTATACTATCAAAAACTTTTATAGAATTTTTAATTAAAAATTTTTCTTATCTGGCCCGAGCTAATTCAGAACCTCCGATCTGTTGCAGCAGCAAACTAGACCTGGGATAATTCACAGGTGCATCCTGGGATATGGCCTTGGCCTCGAGCTATTTGAAGACCTCGAGCTTTGCAATTGGCCGTATCGGAGCAGAGGGTTAGGCTCCGAACCCATCAGTAAAGACTGAAAGGCGAGATTGAACAACTTCACATTGGTAAGTTACATGCCATACAATGAAAAAGGCAAGCTGTTGACATCATAAATCATCAGATGAAAATGACAGCATTTAAAAGAAAAAAATATAAGCAGTGTTGGGCCAAACCTTAGCACTAAGCTTTTATTATTTTGTTTTTCAAAGCAACTTAAAACGTATATACACACACAAAGTTCATCTTCCTTTCACAGCTAAAGAAAAATAAACTATTCTCATAGTCAAAGCCATACCACATCCTTGACACACGTATTGTTGTACTGCAGTCTCATTCAGAAAAAAAAGCTAGTATGTGCCATCAGCTGATTTTCAATCAAGCAAACTGGCATTTCCACGTTCGATAAAGTAATTTTTCAGCCAAAGGAATATATTCCAGGTACATAGCTACTTTCTCTGCTTGCAAAGTGGTAATCTGTATTGCTCCCTCATTTCTGCTGCTTTTGACAAAGTATATTGTAAGAACTGGAAGTACCCGGACTAGTATTATCTTCCCGACAATAGAATTTAGGGTAGAAAGCTGGACAGTAACTTTGCTACAAAGGACAATAAATAAAGTCCATTTACAGTGACAGAAATAAAACTTTATACAGTTTACATCAAATAAAACTTGGATGATAACAGAAACCACTAAACAAATTGTATCAAATAAAACTAGGATGAGAAATGCCTTCATCTGTCCATCGGCTGAGGGCAGGATTGAAAATTAGAAGTTATGTACCTACCATAACGTTCCATGTTAGTTGTCTTCTCTCACCTTCTTTCTTGCTGGATGGGTTCGGAGCCAGTCCTCGGCTCTGACTCGGCACTTGCTAAGCTCGAGAGTCACTTTTACCAGCTCGAGGCAGCCCCATATCCCATGATGCAAGGCGGTAATTACCCAGATCTCGTTTGGTATCTAGAGGAAAAAACTGCCTACAAAAAACTTTCCACTACGGAAAGAGAAACACTAACCTAAAAAGGCTGTAATGGAAACCAGGTAATCAAGGTCAAGAACTAACTGGTGTCCAAGGAAGAAGAATCTTCCAGAGAAAAGGGGAGATCAAGGTCTGTCCAGGCAAGGGGGACAGGAGGGAGGGACGCAAGAAAGAAGGCGAGAGAAGACAACTAACATGGAACGTTATGGTAGGTACATAACTTCTAAATGTTAAGTTGTCAATCTCGCCTTCATTCTTGCTGGATGGGACCGCATCCCTAGCACCTCTATCCTGGGTGGCTCAATGGAACAGACTCTTGAGAACTGTGGAACCAAAGCTTGCCCTGTCCCTGGAGGCCAAATTCAATTTGTAATGAGAAACGAAGGTATGAGGAGTGGCCCAAGTGGCTGCTGCACAAATAGTATCTAAGGGTAGCCTAGCCTGAAAAGCTGTAGAAGTGGCTAGACCTCTTGTGGAATGTGCTTTAGGTTTTGAGCTCAGTTGTTTGCCCCTAAGTTGATAAATGTCAGAAATGGTGGAAGATAGCCATCTGGATAAGGTCACTTTAGAAACAGGGAGACCTTTTTTATTTTCAGCATAAGAAAGGAAGAGCTGATCAGACTTCCTAAATTGCTTCGTTCTGTCCAAGTAATATCCGAGTTGGCGGTGAACATCTAGGTAATGTAATTTTTGTTCCGCCCTGTTAGAATAATTTGGAAAAAATACAGGAAGATCAATGGATTGGTTCAAATTTGTCTTAGAAGCAACCTTGGGCAAAAAGGATGGATTGGTTCTCAAGGATACTCTGTCCTTGTGGAAGACCAAATAATGGGGACGAACAGAGAGGGCATGAAGTTCAGACACTCTTCTAGCCGAGGTAATGGCGACAAGAAAAAGTGTCTTCCAAGAAAGAAACTTTAATGAACATGAAGCAGCCGGCTCGAAAGAGGGAAGTATCAAGGATATCAGCACTAAATTTAGGTCCCACTGTGGTGGAGGATCCCTAACAGGGGGCTTAAGAAGGAACACTCCTTTAAGAAAGGCTTTACAAAGTTTGTGGGACATAATGTTGCGGTCTGCAAACCAGACATGAAAGTTCGAGATTGCTGCCAACTGAACTTTGACTGTGGAAGATGAAGAACCTGAGTGAAAAATTTCCGCTAGAAAATCCAAGACTGACTGAACAGGGGCAGTAAAGGGATCTATGTTCCTAGCTTTTGCCCAAAGGGAGAAGCGTTTCCACTTGCTAGAGTAAATCCTCCTGGTAGAGGACTTAAGAGAAACTACTATGATGTCTCTAACAGGGTTAGAGATCATAGGAAGCCTGGCTAAAGAAGGAAGTGGAGCAACCAAGCTGTGAGGTTGAGGGAAGGAACGGACCAGTGCAGTTGACCCGACTGGTGGGTCAGAAGATCTGGAGCTGGGTCCAGATGCCAAGGCTGCACCAAGAGATGGCGATGAAGGAACGGGAACCAAATTTGTCGAGGCCAGTAAGGGGCAATGAGAATCATTTTGGCTCTCAAAACGGTAGCCTTCTATAGTACCTGTGGTATCAATGGAAAGGGAGGAAAAGCATAAAGGAGTCCCCGGGGCCAATCTTGGGTAAGAGCGTCTCTGGGGGGATGGCCCGGAAGTGGGAAGAGAGAGAAGAAGTCTGGGCATTTGCTGTTTTGAGGAGTAGCAAAAAGATCGCAGCATGGGCGGCCCCACTTCTGAAAAATCTCCTCCACTATGGATTGCTTGAGAGACCACTCGTGAGGCATGAGTATAGCTCTGCTCAATCTGTCCGCTATTATGTTGGTTTTCCCAGGGATATGCGTTGCTACCAGAAACCGATGAGAGGAGATCGCCCATTGCCAAAGTCTGAGAGCCTCTCGACACAAGGGATAGGACTTGGTTCCGCCCTGCTTGTTGATGTACCACACCACGGACATGTTGTCCGTGTGAACTGCAATAGTTCCTAAGGGAAGAAAGTCGTTGAGGGCTTGCAACGTTAAAAGCACTGCTCTCATCTCTAGGACATTTATGTGCAGGTGGTATTCGAACGGTTGCCACATGCCATGAACCATCCTGCCCTGATAATGCCCCCCCCACCCGATCAGGGAGGCATCCGAAGTGACCGTGGCTACCGGGGCCGGGGGAACAAATGGTCTGCCCTGATGGACTAGAGGAGAGGAAATCCACCAGGATAGATGGTTCTTGCAGGTCTGTATCACTAGGAACTTGTGACGCATGGGAAGCTGCTGGAAGGACCATTGTGTGAACAACATCCATTGTAGGAGACGCATGTAAAAACGGGCCAGAGGAAGAAGTGTGATGGCAGCCGCCATGAGGCCCAACACTTTCAGGACCAACCTGGTTTGTACCTTTTTGCTGGCAAGGATGATCCAAACGTGGTTTTGGATATCTAGGATTCTCTGACTTGTTAGGTTTGCTGACATCCGAGTAGTGTCTAGATTTGCGCCTATAAAGGTAATAGATTGGCAGGGCGATAAGGAGGACTTTTCGAAGTTTACCGAAATTCCCAACTGACTGCAGAGACGTAGGGTGTAATCTCTGGCTTGGAGGAGTTGATGCCTGGTGGTGGCTGAGAGGAGCCAGTCGTCCAGATACGGAAACACCTGGAATCCTTGACGTCTCAGGTGAGCCGTGACCACTGCCATGCATTTGGTGAACACTCTGGGGGCTGTAGTGAGACCAAAGGGCAGGGCTCTGAATTGAAAATGACTGGTCCCCAGCCGAAAGCGGAGAAACCTTCTGGAGCGTCTGTGGATTTTTATGTGATAGTACGCATCCTGAAGGTCTATGGAGCACATCCAGTTGTCTTTGCCCAGAAAAGGCAAAATCGATTGAAGTGTGACCATCCGAAATCTCGTCTTTTTGACAGACTTGTTGAGCCTGCTGAGGTCTAGTATTGGTCTCCAGTCTCCCGTCTTTTTGGGAACCAAAATGAACCTTGAGTAGATTCTGGACTCTAAATGGTCTGTTGGAACTGGCTGGATGGCCCTTTTTTCTAGAAGCTTTGAAACCTCTAGTTTTACAATTTCCCTTAGACCGGGTGGAACGTCTGGAAGGGAACTTTTCTGAGGGAAGGGGCTTTCCTCGAAAGGAATCTTGTAACCCTCGGATATGATCGACTGTACCCATCTGTCTTGAGAGAGGGAAAACCAGGCTTCTGGGTACAGCGACAATCTCCCCCCGACTGCCTCCAAGGGTGGACAGTCGGGCAACACCTCAGGGATGCTGGAAGGGCTTGTCAGAGAGAGGCTCTCTACTGCCCTGGTTCTGCGGCCCCCCTCTGCCCCTAGGGTGGCGTCTATTGTTATTACCCCCTCTGCCTCTGGGGGTAAACTGACCACGTGCATCCGGCGTGACTCCCTGAGATTTTCGGAACCACATCTTCCCCCCCTTTCTGACCTTTGGGATAAGGCCTAGAAGGGGTGGAGAAACGGACTCCTACGGCAGAAAGAGTCTTGCCGTCTTGCTCACACCTGGTCAACGTGTCCTTCACCTGAGGGCCAAACAATGCTGACCCATCAAAGGGAGAGTTTGTGAAGGACGCCTTAAAAGGGTCTGCAAAATTACAGAGCCGCATCCAGGACTGACGTCTGAGAGCCACTCCTATGCCTGCAGCTCTACTCGCCCCATCGGCTGCATAAGAAATGAGCCGCATGGAGGAGTTGGTTATGGAGTTAAGGATTCCCAGCTGAGAAGCAATCTTTTCCTGAGCACCTGCTGCTGAAGGATCCTGTACTACTTCACCTAATTCTTTAAGGATGTCCCTTTGAAGTCTGGTGAAGTGACATAAATAATTCAGCGAACGCATAGCAAAGGTCGCTGAGGAAAACATCCGCTTACCATACCTGTCCATGGTCCTAGACTCCTTGTTAGGAGAATGGACTGGTACAGAAGGATCTGCAAGTTCCTTCTTAGTGGCGGCCGCCACCACCATGGCATCAACCGGGACACCTTTAGTAAGAAACTGCTTTTCAGCGGGGGCCGTAATAAATTTTGAAGGTCTCCTGGGGACTGGTTCCATCGAATCAGGAGATGCCCACTCCTTTCGAGCTATGACCTCCATGAGAGGGTCGAAAGGAGGAGACACCCAGGAGGTGGAGGATCGAGATCCAAAAGCCTCCAGGTATACCGATTCATCCTCGGAGGGGTTAATGGAGGGCCAGTTCCCCCTCTGTTTCAGGAGCTCAAGGATGTCTGAAAAAGAGACATCCTCAGAGGGGGATCTTGGGGACCCCTCCGACTCATCTAAATCGGTATCCGATGTTGTAGACTCAGGGGAGTCTAAGTGCTTCCTCTTGCAGGTCCTCTTATGCGGGGGTTCACCTGAAGGATCAGGAGAAACCTCGGAAGAGGAAGTTCTTCCCAATGGGGAGACCTGGGGCGATGGATCTCTGGGTCCGGGAGCAAGAGAGCGGGAAGAGGCATCTACAGGCACCGTAGAGGGAGGAGCTAAAGGAACCGACTGCTGACTAAGCTCAGGGGCTAGCACACTCCTCATCACCTCGAAGGCTCCCCTCCCAGGGAGGGCTGAGAGATCCCGCTCCGAAGAAACAGGGATCCCTGGTCCCACCGAAAGGGAAGGCTCCAAAGCAGATGTCGGGGCAGAGCTCACTGAGGCCGAAGCTCCGAGAGGGAGAACGGGGTCAAACAAGGGTCCAATGCCACTCGCCCCCTCGGAACCGACCAGGGAAGCCCGACGCCCGGATCCCTCCAAGGAAGGTCTCAAGGAGGAGATAGGAGTCGAGGACGACGGAGCCGAAAGGTGTGGCATCGGCTCCGAAGCAGCAACAGTCATGGTACCAATAATCTCTGGCTCCGAACTCTGTAGGAGAGTCGAAGGAGGAATTTCAGGAGGGTGTAGAATAGCGGTCGTCTGTTGAGATGGGCTATGGAGCATTTGGGCTAGTGCCTGTCATTTTAATAGCCTACTCACCACTCTCTCTAAATCATGGTCTGATAGCCTGGAAGACCTCGATGATCGGCTCCGATGGATCCGCTCCGAAAGCAGGGGGGAGGCTGGAGCCGAGTGTATAGATTCCAAAGAAGGAGATCTAGACCTCTTTTTGGACGGAGCCATCGGAGCAGAAGAAACCTCGGCTCCAGGCGGAGCCGACGACTTGTCGGCTCCGAGTGGAGACAAAGATATCTCGGCTCCAACCGGAGCCGAGACATGCTTCGATGCTAGGGTGTCGTCTCCAGCCGGAGCAGACACAGGTGCCGAAGCCAGGGTATCTGAGCCGAACGGCGCCGATACTGAAGCTTCCACTAAGGAAGGATCGGCTCCGGATGGAGCCGATGTCGACTCCGGTGGAGTCGGAACCAAGACCACAGACTTGGACACCGAAGCCTGGGTCTTGGGAGGCTTAGAGGGCTTCCCGGAGCCGACCTTGGCCGGGGAGCTCTCAGGCTTAAGGAGACCCCTGAGGATCAATTTATTTCTACGTTCCTGCAGGACTCTCTGGCTAAAGGAATGACAGATAGCACAGGAGTCCTGCAGGTGTAGGGGTCCCAGGCAGTAAATACAAGAAGTGTGACCGTCTGTCAGAGACATCTTCTGACAGCACGAGTCACACTTCTTGAAACCTGAGACCCTAGTATCTTTGGACATGCCTGAGTCCTAAATACACACACACACACACCCTCAGACAGAAAGACACTAATAAACTACTTAGAATTGTAAGACACAGCTGTAATACACAACACAACACCCATACCCAAGGAAAATCCTGACAGGAACTGTAAGGGAGGGTAAGGCCTAAGGCCCAAAAAAAACTAGAAACTTAAGAATAAGGAGAAAGGGTATGGAGCTAAGTGAATAGGATTCACCAAGAGACTATAAAGAATAAAATTTAGGGAATTGGGTCTAAATTTCCTCACAAATATCAATATAAAATCACTTACCAGGAGCTGGTAAAAAAAGATGACCTCATTAGCGAAGCGGCAAACGAGATCTGGGTAATTACCGCCTTGCATCATGGGATATGGGGCTGCCTCAAGCTGGTAAAAGTGACTCTCGAGCTTAGCAAGTGCCGAGTTGGAACCCATCCAGCAAGAATGAAGGCGAGATTGACAACTTAACATTTGAATCTTACCACTAAATTAACACAAAAATAATCATCAATTAGTTCAGCCATATGTTAACATTTTTTTTTTTATTTTTTAATCAAATTAGAAATACTTTCAGATGTGTCAGTACTCTGTGATGCCTGCTTGGGTCTCTGGTGGAACCACTGCTTGCATCCAAATAACACTCTGTAAATGCTTTATTTGTAGATCTCAAAAAGATTTTATTAAACTACCCATGATGATAAACCTATCAAAACAAATGCCATGCAACTATACCTCGTACTGAGACAATAAAATGGAAATCTGCAAATAAATCCGATGATAGAGCCACCGGTATGAATATCAAGTTTCTGCTGTATTAGTCTCCTAGAATTATGTAACCTCAACTGTGTATATATTGTTACCTAGAAAAATTATCTATTGATTTCCCAAAAGTAGATGGGAGACGTGCACTGTATAACCAGGAATTGTAGCTGCCAGGTTCCATGACACCAGTGCATACTGTTGCCCACTTTTCCTTGCTGTACATAAACTTTTGCTAGCAAACATTTTAATCAGTTACTCCCCTCTCATCATCTGAAAGTGCATGACAGCACTGGAGAGAATGGGGACAAAACTAAAGAGATAAACGGATTAGAAGTTTCGTCCAAAACATTAGTCTGTAAATGAATTCAAACAGGACAAAAACAGACCAACTATGTAGTAGTTGAAAAAGAAAATAAACAAAGGAAAATACACAAAAAAACTCATTAAAATACTTTTGTTCAGTTAGTGCTTCCACATCAAGGGATTCTAACAACAGACTTCAAACAATACCCAGCCACAGAATGAGCATAGTCTGGAAGACCAAGTGCATGTCTTCATCTTGTGTTGCACTACTTTGATTCTGTCTGTACCACATGTTAGCAATGAAGTGAAGTGAATGGGACTGCCTCGCTCTCCCCAGGATAAACAAGCCAGCATCAATCATTCAATCCTCCACTGCCATCACCACTACCTGATCCCAGGTTATCTGAGATGCAGTAAGTGCTTTACCCCCTCTCTACCATAGAGCTGGCAGCTTAAGAACCAAGTTACCTGCCTAATGTTGGCACCATGGACTACGTGCTCCAGAGGTAACATGACAGCTGAACATCCGTTTGTATGAATGTCAGTGGATTGAGGTAATAGTCCCAAAGTAGCTTCTAGTGATACTATTTATTTCTCTATTGCTATGCAACTTCAGAATAGGCATATACGCAAATATGACAGTGTCCCCTCACATGGGGGATGCATGGAGGGGCCTGCAACCCTGTAAAAAGAAAAACACTTTTGAAGAATGCTGACAGTTGTTTGTGTCCACCCCAATCCATTGGCATTTGGATACATAACTGTCAATGAATCAACATGAATAGATTGCAACACATTGTTTCAATAAATACAAACAGGTCCGGAGATAACTTGAAGATAGTTAAAAAATATACTGATATCTATGGGACAGTAAGTTATGTGAGAGATTCATTATCATATTCATATAGTTTAAATACTGCATCCCCATTATATCCTTCATAACAAACTTGTGAACTTTCTCTAGCTGTGCAAAAGTTTTCTTTACTCAAGTACAAGATAAAACTGTAGTCTATAATTAACAAAGTCCATGATATACACAATGGGGCAATTAATTCAATGTATTATCACACTATTCACTTGAATATAGATCACCAATGCCTTCCTAACCACCATAGACAGATTATAATCAAAGCAGACTGATGTAAAATGTACCCACATCCATTATGAATGCCCAGTTTGAGTATTTAACTATCAAATGTATAAGCAAAGCTCAGTGACAGCTCTCTAAATAGACCATTACATTTCTTTATATAAAAGGCAAGTTTGTAGTATAAGTTTAGTGTCCGGAAATCTCTCTGCATCCATGTTGTCTGTTATAGGAGCAATGCTTCTCACCTTGAAATCATTTGAATATTTGGTTACATCTAGATGGTCACTCGTTCACCCCTGAACTGAAGATGGGTAAGAGTCACTATCTACTGGTCATGCCTGCTATATTATCAGACAGTATTTACACCATCACTAACTCCTGAAATTCTATAAAGTAACCAGTTTTTGATCCAGTTAACTAAACTGCAGTTAATTTCTGAATGTGCTTGCTTATCCAGTATAGCAACATGTGGAATGTCAAATGTTTGTGAGATGCAAAGATACTTTGTAAGCTGTCAGACTTCTCTATGACAAGAATTATTTGTTCAAACAATACCACTAAGTTCAGAAAGTAAGACTTTTCAATCAGAACATCAAAAACCTACAATGATCTGAACTAGAGGAAAGAATTAATTTTCTGAATCTTAAGTACCCCCCCCCCTAAAAAAATGGTGCAAATGAAATACCACTGCTTTCTGTCACATTTCAGAAACAGACCTCCAAACCAATATGTCAACCAGCATGTTAGAAATTGTTGTAAGAGATCTGACAGTGTTATTTTGGTTTCTATACAGGAAAGCCACTGGAATATTAATTGGAACACACAGAGAGTGCTCTTTTACTAACACCTGCTGCTATAGCAGCTTCAGTGAAAGTGGCAAGTTATCTATTGATTATAGAAGATTCCATCCATATTTTTGGATGTTTTCAAACTACTACAAAACTATTCAGAGATAATACACTGGACATGCATAAAGTCACACTTGGGAGGACAGGAGGAAGAGTGCAGTGTGCAAAAAAACAGAAGTGTGAAAAATAATGTAACTGACAAGACACTCAAATCAGCTGTCAAAAGTCAGACTAAAAGAAAAAAAGCTTTCTTTTTTGTATTTAGTTTCCAAAGCTTCACACTAGAATTTGAAGAAAGAGGGCAGTAAATTCTAGCTGGCTAAAAAGTTCCCCTTAAATGGAGGTTTACTATTCCTCTGCATAGGGATTCAAGACTAGCTTGATTTATTTCTCAAATAAGTGAAACATTTACTGCCATGTTTGAGTGGCTGAATCTGTTAATGAGAGAACCAGTCCTCAATTTAAAATGAATCAGCAACCATCAGGATTGTAAAAGTAAGAGAAAATGATAGCACGTCACAGACAGGCTGCATTGAGGTAGTTAGTTCTTAATTGACACTTGGCTGAACTTTTTTGGTTGCTATTTCTCAGCTTGTAAAGATGACTGCATTAAATAACGTCTGATTATTGTACTGGTGAATGAATACTGTTACTACAATAATGTTCTTTATAAGTCTGTCACTCTTGTACCTATTTGTAGTCTACATCACTTTCAGTAATTCTGTTAAATTCTGTCCACTTCCTCCCTTCGCTAGACCCCAAACTGATCAGTTTTTGGTCAGTATTTTACCACAGTAAAAATCTGAAATACATAGGATTCCTTTTGCATACTACTTGATGTACAGGCGTGTTTTGTTTTGTTTGCAGTCTTATTTCATTGTCACTGCATATGTTGAGCACTTTTTTTTTTCCTTCTCTCCCTGGTCGAGACCGAAATTGGTCAATTGTGATTAGTGTTCTACCCAGTTGAACTCAAATAAAAGAAAATATGCTACGACAGTGTAGTCAACAGTCATGTATGTAAGCAATTTTCACTTCCAAGGAGAATTAAGTTAATACTTTTGTGCTTAGGCCAGATTCCTCAGACTCATATCACATAGCACTAAATATAACCACCATATGACTAGGCTGCCAGTCTAGTTTGCATTTATACTACAAACTAATGGAAAGTACTCACCATTTGTAAACATTCTTAGGGTAATACTGTAAGAAACCACACAACTAGTATGTATAAACTCTGTTTTACATGGATGGGGAGCCTATTCCATAGTGTGGGGATCTTTTAAGACATCTGTCTCTCCAGCAAATGTAGCACAATTCTTACAAAAGTTTACTTTTTTTTAAATTATGCTCCATAGGCCATCCTTCTTGGCAACCCTTCTTGAGTCCTACTGGCAGATTTCCTTCCTTCCTGGGACAACAGGTAAGCATTATTGCACTGCACAAGACCCTTCTGGCCCATTTGCTCCTGTCTGAGAAGCCTTATCAGCCTACATTCCTCTAGGAAGCGAGAGTCAGGCATGAGAGAGCAGGACAAATGCCAGTCCCACAACAGTCTCCTCTCCTCCAAATTTCTCCTCAAGACCGTTTGTGGACTCTGCAATGGCTGACTGGTCAGAAGAAGCACTTATGCTTCTACACATGCCTGTTTCTCTGTCTTTGCATTCTCAGTGATGTGACAGCATAAGTCTGCCTGGCCTCTTTCACAAGCTACCACCAACCCACTGGTTCATAGGTTGTTACCAGGCTAATGACGACTATACCCCATACAAGCCTAGCCCGGCACCCTAATCCATTCGTGTCCCAAGTAGTATGGGAATGTATGGGGGGCACATGTTAGTAGGGAGGTAATTAAGGATTTGTAGAGGGGGTGTTAGGAAAATACTTTTCTTTTTGAAAGCCTCTGTCCAGAAGGGCACAATGGGCCCAGACCAAGGATAAATTTACAATTTCCCATCTAGTTGTTAAGGTTTTGTTTGAATAGGGTTAGGGATAAACTCTGTTTTGCATGGATGGGGAGCCTATTCCATAGTGTGGGGATCCTTTAAGATACATCTGTCTCTCCAGCATGTTCTGTTCATCTCACAAGCTTAGTTCAGATCCCTGGATCTAGCATTTCTAATGCTGTTGGTTTTGCAGATGTGCATCAAATCCATCACAGCAAAGTCTAAGGAAGCCCTGTAAGCCAGGTAAAGATTCCCTCTCAGCAGCCTGCAGGAGACTGAATACAGAGACAGAGCCATTAGGCAATCAGGGTAAGACACTGTATTCATGCCCCAAACTCTTCTAGTAAGAAACCTTTGTGGCACTTCAACTGCTTCAAGTGTATGGTCAAATACATTCTAAAGGGGGCATTATATTCAATGATAGGTCTGATAAGGACTGAGTAGAGCACTACTATAACTTCCTTGGACCTGGATGCCATACCCTTACCTATAAGTTGGGCAAGAATTAATAATTTTCTTAAAATCTTAGCCACATGCTGGTCAAAGGCCAGACTGATATCTACATACGTTTCCAGGTCCCTTACTACTGGGTTGACTCTTAGGGGTGCTTTATCAATGTACAGCCAAATGCGCTTCCAGGCATTTCTGCAGTTACCTCCTCCAGATGTCAAATATAGCTTGTTCATATTTGCAGTAATAATTCCAAAACCATGCTACGTACAAAGTATCAAAAAATTTCATCTTAAAGCATACATGACAAACACAACTGTATTAATATTTGATCTCTGTCTAATGGAGCTAATATGATAATGACTATTATTTGTATACTGTTTGTGTTATAATAATTTTCATATTTCTCTAAATATCTCAACATTCGGGTAACAAAAAAACACCATAGCCTCATATGAAAGCTCACAAGTATATGAAGAAAATCATGTTGGAATGTGTGTCTTGCTTGAATGGGTACTGAGATATGAGTTGTTTATACAGCATAACAAAATGCATATTTGCTGCCTTTATTTCGCCTTATATAATCCAGTTAAGATATCAAAATGAACAAATGTTACTATCCTGAACAGTTTGCTATTTAATGTTTTCTAGTAAGACTTATGGTTCCAGAGATACGAACATTTGAACTGTAAGGTGATAACTTCATTTTTTAAAGGTTCATGTCACACCCACTAGGAGTTAAAAGTACACACTCAAACGGATCTGTACTGGAGAGAATGGGTTAACTCAGGTTGACAATTTCCCAAAGGGCATAGAATGCATTTTTTTGGCATGGAGTTTTAGACCACGGCTTTGGCAACAAGTCATTTGTCTGTGTTAAATTCTCTTGCAAGATGTTGGCATCTTGGGGGTAATCCATAATCGGCTCCCAATTTACAGTCATCTGAGAACTTAAGTCAGATGCCTTGAACTTTCGTCTTGACTTCCAAGAAGTAGATGTAGATGACATACTGGAGCGCACACAGCATGGAAGCCCTGGGGTACCTCGCTGGTGACTGACCGACCTCTTGGTGGAGATGGTCTCACCAATCATGACTTTTTGGGGCCTGTCTGTAAGCCAACCAGCAATTCAGTGAGTCATGTAGGGATTTATGCCTAGCTCAGAGAGCTTGTCAATAATGACCCAGTCTGTGCTGCTGTTCATCTAAATGTGTGGAAGGCTATGTGGTCTTGCACTGCCAGAGTATGTTTTACGGTTTTATACCAAGTCTCAGTCATGGCACACAAGTCCACATTGAGGAGGGCTTTAAGTGTGTAGAGTTTGTTTAGGATCCTAGCATTGAGCTGTAACTCTAAGGTTGCTTGGAGACTTATTCGCTATGTTAGTAGTTTTGTCATTTTGGCATTGCCTGAAAAAGGCAATAACTGGGTGGACAAAGTTTTAGCCAATACTGCAAAGCCTAGTGGGGACAGGTGCAGCCTATCCTTCGCAAAGCAATGTGGTCTGTTGACCAGGTCTTCCATTGCTGAAAGTTACTGTATCCCCCCTGGAGTGACACCAGAAATTACACCTTTATTAAAATCAATAATTTTATGTTCACACTGTGTGGCGTCATCCTTGATATCATTAGTATGGTGGGCCTAGTTCCCATCAGCAACTCAGTTCCATCCTCTCCTCTGGCACATTCAGCTCCTGTAAAATATGGGTCACCTGAGATGAAGGCAGGGCTTTGCCTGTCTAGGGCCAATGGACCAGGATCCACAATTCTCAGTTTTACAACTAAAAATTTTTATTTAACATTTGTTTACTGAGAAAGTCCGACTGGGACAGAGCCCATTATCAGCGAAAGCCCAGGTAGAAATGCTCCAGGCAAATGTCTTTGGAATGTGGGAGGAAACTGGAGCACCCATAGGAAACCCACATGAATGCAGGGAGGACATGTAGACTCCGCAAAGATGGCACCACAGCAGAGAATCAAACCGGAGAACCTCTTGCTGTGAGGCGGCAACACTAACAACTGAGTAATTTCTTAATTTACTAGTGTACCTAAGCATTAGTATACAAGTCTTACATAAGCCGCCCTTTAAGAAACTGACAGATGACGACTACTGCCATCTCCATTCCACCCAGACAGAATCTGCTTGAGCTGGCAGGTAAAGCTGCTGTATAACCATTGATGATTTCTTAGTCTACAGTTTGCATACTTAAACTGTTTCTTTTGTTGCAGTTTGGTTTCACTTTAAATTTGCTGTTTTACATTAAATTTGCTTTTGTTTTCTTGGAGTTTTAAAACACTTCTTAGTTAAGGCCAGTTAGCAAACATTTGCATTTCATTCTCCCAGAGGTTACCATACCTTTGGAATAGACTCCCACTTCACATCAAACAGAGCACGTCATTGGCCTTCTTCAAACACAATCTGGACGATTGGAGGAGTAACCGCAAATTCACCCCGGGGGTTCCACTTGTATCCTTCTTGGACAGGGGCAAAAGGTGTTGATCATGGTAACAAGGGTAAAATTTGGTTAGGCTTATAAGAGCCCTTGGTCCATTAGCCTAGTAACTTCCTATGATCCTATGACTCCAAAGGTATGGAATTTATCTGAACTATGGGATGCAATGAAAAGCAGATTTTTTTACGGTAAACAGAAAAGGACAAGGCTGAATCTGTGAAAGATACCAGATGAAGCTGCTCTGTGACCATTAGACATTTCTCCACACAGCCCATCTTCTTGTTGTGCATTTAAAACTCAGCAACTCTTGAGTTGTCCACTCTTTATATAAATTTAGCTTTAAAAGTTCCTCTCAGTTTTTATTCAGTAGTACTAATGACCATCACAAAAACACATCTGGAAAGCCCTCCTTAGATGATAAAACTTCAGTTATCTTCCCTTTCATATTTTCCCACCCATTAAGTGCACAATGTAATAAGTGTTCAGGTACCTTTGTGCCATGGTGCTTGTAGCAAAAGAAGATAAAATCAGAGATCACTTAAAGAGTTTGTTTACATATTTGTTAGGAATAAAGACCCCAAACAGTGTCAGACGTTCTGACATTTTCTTGCCTTATAAAAGTAAAACCTGAGCTGTATGTGCACACATTCAGGAGTGTAAGGTTCTCTCTCCCCTATTTTGTGGAATGGATTGTTGGATTCTGGGAGAGGTCTGTGGGATTAGTTCCCAGTAAAACTCTACCTGGATGAAACACGAGGAAGGGCTCTTTACACATTAGTGTCTAACTTGGAGATTCTCCTATCCGAGGTGACGGCTACTAGAAAGGCAGTTTTCCAGGATAACAATTTGATGCCTGTAGAAGCAGTAGGCTGAAGGGACGGGGGTGCAAAATAAGCTTCTCTAATACAAAACCAAGGTCTCAGAGAGGTGCAGGGGCCCTAATGGGTAACCTTAGATGGATGATACCTCTGAGGAACTATTTCATCACAGGCTGAGAAAAAAGGGGATGCATTAGTTGGAAGTAGAAATACAAGCATGAATTTTAATACTTACTAGAGTAAGATACCTTTGGTGAAAAGCTCCAACAAATACAATAAAACCAAGGTGACATTAGGTAAAGGTTGTCGGGCCTTGGTCTGACACCATACATTGAATCTTTTCCATTTAGAAACGCATTATTTTCTGGTACTAGGTCTTCTGCTCTCTTTCAACACAAGTAGGACATCCTTGTCTAACACCTGGCCAAAAGGAATAAGGATTATAACAATCAAGCTGCATGCTCCAGAGTGCTCCAGTTGTGGTGGATGGTGGCTTCTTTGTTCTGAGTAAAGAAATAAAATGTCTCCTGCAGTAGCAACGATGGTTCTTGTCTAGTCATGTTGTGTAACAGAGGGAAGCAATGCTGCATCAGCCTTTCCTTCTTGAGCTACACAAGTAATAAAGATGACAGGTATGGGAGAGACGGTATACAGAAACAGATCTGCCCATGGGAAGCAGAAGATGACCATCCTCCAAACCCTGTCATCTGGGGCTGTTAATACTTTTAACTGCCCATTTTCTTCGGAGGCAAAAAGGTAGTCTTCTGGTACACCCAATTTTCCTGTGATTTTTTTTGGAGATTTTTTTTTTTTTTTTTTAGCATCCACTCGTTGGGGGTCTGAAACAACTCCACTCAGATGGTCTGCATGGTTGTTGTTTTTTTCCTGGGAGATACTGTGCTACCAAGTGTAATATCATTTCTTGCATCTTCCCCAGAGCTGCACTGCCAGGCAGAAGAGTGGGTAAGTGTGTGCAACTCCCTATTTATGTACCACATCACCATGGTGTTATCCGTCTTTACCAAGAAGGTAATTGATTTTCACATTTGTTTGAATGGCATCATACTTCTGTAAAATTGCCATAATTTCTTTCAAGTTGATGTGACTATGATGAAAGGGTTTTTTACCTGCTTACCTTTGTGGGCACTCCAAACTAGCTCTGACACATAAGAGATCATCATTTGGTTCCCTAACTGACACTGGAAAGGAATTTCTTTGTTCAGAGATGAGCTTCTATCCACCATAGCTGTTCCCTTTCCAGACATGAGAAAAGCTTTACCTTGAAGTTTAAAGGGATTTTGCACTGATACCACACATTCTTCAGAAACCACTTTATCTTCCTTATGCGAGGCTTCGCTAGGGGACCATTAAAATATGGGATGCCATATAATCAAGTGCTCTCAGGATCTCTCTGGCTGATACAGTCTCCTGCTGTGTTAGCATTATGAAATACTGTGTCAGAAAAAAAATCTTTCTCTGGGGAAGAAAGGACCTTTGTTTTTCTGTGTCCAACATGGATCCTAAAAACACCAGTATATTTGTGGGTGTGAAGATGAACTTGAAAGTTTTTGGAGAATCCCAGATATGACAGGCAGGTCATAGTCAGATGAAAACAACCTTTTAGCTTCTTCACAGAACTTGCATGACCAAGCAACTGTCTACGCAGAGGTATATCTGCGTGCCTCTTTTCCTACAAACGGCAACTACTGGAGCTAGACATTTTGTAAAAACTTCAGAAGAAGTAGATAAACCAAAGGACAATGCATAGAACTGAAAGCAACTCCTACCTGCCTTGAAGTGGCGATACCTCCTGTGTTCTTTGCTATGGGTACATGGAGGCAGGAATCTTTTAGATTCAAGGTGACCATGAAAGCCTGAGGGAAAGCATTGCCAGGAGCTTTTGAAGAGTAAGCATCTTGAATTTGGGGAGCACTAAGAACTTTATTTCTTGGCACTAGGAAGAGTCGCGACTAGTACTCTGCTTCTAGCTATTTTTGAAAGAATTGTTCTAGGGTGCCCTGTTCCTGGAGAAGTTTTATTAAGGCTTTAGTCCCCTTGAGCTGTCCTTTGGGAATGGATAGAACACATGTGGGCCTAGATAAGAAAGTAAACTGTAATCTGTACCCTGTCCTCACAATTTGAAGGGCCCAGTACAAACAGTTCCCCAACAGAGAACTTAGTTTTAGGCACTTTATCTGTGGCTCTAGACCAACCAATGTTCTCGGCAAATGCTGCATTAGGCTCTGACAGCAAGAAACAAAACTGAGAAAATGGCAATGACCAACATCCTTTACATCTTAACGTCCAGTTTTCAGAGGGGATGGTGTCTGCCAGGCCTGGAGGAAGGGATTAAATCTCTGGTATTCAGGCCAGCCAAGAGTTTCCAATGCAGGAAATCAAGTAGTTACTGCAACAGTGAAACACGATCATCTTCAAGATACATTGTGAGTTCATGAATATGGTACAGATAAAACTAGAACTAAACCCTCAAGCATACCACCAAGAAGTACAAGGCTAGGTATGAACTCAGAGTTGCTAAAAAAGCTCTAATGGAGTCTCCCATTCTAATCCCAAATTTATTGTTAATATCCTCAGCCAAATTCATTAATAATTTCACACCCCAATCAAACCAGATGCCCTCCACATTGCCAAACATCTCATCCCTCTAAAAGTTGCCAACAATATGATGATATCTGCTTTATACAAATCAAAAACACTAACTCCATGAAACCTGATAATATCCTTGGTTGTCTTTTATCAAGCACCACGCAACCAAACCTCTCTTAAACCATTTCAGTTTAAGACTCTCCACATGTTATATCCCTGAAATGTGGAGGATAGCCATTGTGGCACCTTTACACAAAACAGGCCCCACAACAGACTCCAGAAACTATAGTCGTATTAGCTTCAGAAGTATCTGCAACATTATGCCACATACAAATGTAAAGCTCATATGCAATGACAAAGGTGACTTGTCAACTCTGGACACAAACAAATATGGATTTGTAAAATGTAGGTCATGCCTGCTAAATCTACTCAATTTTTTCAAAGGTTCACTAAAGCACTGGATGAGGGCCTGATAGTTCATGCTGTTTATACTGACCTTGTCAAGGTCTCTGGTACCAGTACAAAAGCTGGTATCATATGTAAACCCTCCCAATTTAATAAAGACCATACACAGAGTCTGTCGTATAGAACACTTGGTTTCTGAAACAACCCATACTGCTATGGTAAGGGGTACTTCCTCTAGCTAGGATAGTGTCACCTCTGGAGTTAAAAAAGGGCTTTGAGATGAGCCCCTCCTGTTCAGTATCCACTTCTTGAAAGACCTCAAACATTTCTGACCAATAAGATTTCTGGATTACACATTTTGAACTACGCTGAAAGACTAAAGCTACTCAGCTGAAACTGTTCCACAAAAATCTGGTCCCACTTTCCAGAGGCAGAACAACCCACATCAAGAAAAACAACAAGACCAAAATAGAAAAGCCTGAAAGTTTTCCAGGCATAAACCCAAAGAAGGAACAGCTGGTCCCTCTTCAACATACCATTTCTAACTCGCTCACTCTTCTCTGATCTTTTGCTACCAATCTGACCCAGTCCTGACCTTCCCCTTCATCTCCTAGGCCCCCTCCCTCTAACTTTGCCATGCCTCCCAGACAGGGAGATAGTTGACTTTTGGAGGGTGGACTGGTGGCACAGAGGATTATCCTCATCCTGCTCTAAGTGGGCTTTGGCACTGGGGTCTTCTCAATTAGTCATGCAAGGATAAGAAAACCCTGATTACAGCATTGGCTAATACTCATCTTATACCGATGATGTCCTTTTATGGCTGTGGTAGGGAGATGGCCTAAGTCTTGGGGAAGGAAGTTGAAATGGCTTTTTGGGCTAAATGTGGGCAGGATATCCCAAGTAGTAATGACTGCAACAGTAAGTAGTACAAGGTACATCATTCTTATCAAATACTCTACTATTGGAAGACCAAAGGGAAGAAAAACAGACTGGTATGTATATGTATACTTAGAGCTAGCCATGAAACTAAAGACTGAAAAAGTTACATTTATTAAAAAAAGTGTTCCAAATGGTACCTTAAATCATATTTGACATAGAAGCCCATGACAATGTAAATAATGCAAAGTAATGCTTGATTCTTTATAAAATACAACTAAAATAAATACATTTTAACAAGAAAAAAAGGGAATGAAGTATATAGTTAAGTAACTTTAAATATACTAATATCTATCTGCAGGAAGTTGCATGTCATGTAGTACATTTTCTAGAAGCAATCCAAGTAAACATCTAACGGAGGCTTAAAATTCACCCACAATGTTGGTTATACAGCATTCTGACAAATATCCAGATGTTATATGACACGGTTAAATACAAATTCACTGCTAGTTACTACAGAAGTACACATTTATAATTTTCTATATTCAATGATCACATAACTAGATAAAACACAGTGTCATATACCCCTCAACCTTGCACAAGAATTCTCAATAAAGCCAAAAATAACGTTTGGGGTGAGGGATGGATGGACAAAGGCTCAAAACCATGGACAGATTTTGGATACTGTTTTTATAAACTTAGAAAGTTGCTAGAATAATGTTTTGCATGTGGGTACATTTCCTAAAAGATATGAAGGCTGAAACTCAAATGTATGTGACTAGGGATTTCAATCTTCAATGATTTGCAAGAAAACCACAAATTTTATGAAGGAACGAATGAAAAATATGAGCCAAAAAGTACAGTTGTGTACACTTACCATAAATGTAGATGTTGAGTGTATTCAGTGTTGCAGTCATCACATTTGGGTTATTTGCCTGCAGGTATCCCTCAGTCATCCCAAATACCAGCGTTTTAGGATTTCTGCGTCGGTTGCTGTTGCTTCTTCCATGACGTTAGGTTGTCAGGGGTATAAAACAGGTAGTCGATGCCATTACATCAGTTTTTCTTGCCCCAAATGTCAGGAGCCCCCAAATAGGAAGCTAGTATATGGTGGGGAACACCACCAGTTAAAAGTAAGAGAGAAAGCCAGGGGGCTGGAGGGAGGGAAACCAGGACTGCAACAGTGAATACACTCAAACATCTACATTTATGGTAAGTGTACGCAAAGTACAGTTGTGTACACTTACCATAAATGTAGATGTTAGAGTGTATTCACTGTTGCAGTCCTAACATATGGGTTATCCGGCTCCTGGTAGCCCTCAGCCGGCCCGAATACCAGAATCTTTGGTATATGACGTTGGCCGCCATCGGTTGGAAAACTGATGTCAGAACGTCAGGTATAAAGGGAGGCAGCCATTCTTATAATTTGTTTTTTAGGCATAGAGGCCTGACCATGCAGTCTGGTCGTCTGTTTCCTAGGTATGGTTCAAGTTTTAAGCCTTGAAGAAGAAGATGGCGTTGGTTTAATATGCAAGTCAGTAGGCCTGAATACATCCTCAGAAGGCAGTGCCTGCACAGCGGCTCCGGACCCATCCAAGGTAGAGACATTCGCAGGTTCCACAGTTGAAGCATCTCGCAGCATACCGGACTCCGAATGGGTCTCAGTAGAGGCCTGCAAATCTGAAGTAGCAGGTATCAGGGGCTGCGAAAGCACCTCACTGAGTACCGGTGAACTGGTGACTAGCTTAGGAGAAGCGGCATCGGCAGCTTTGGACCTAGGCTGCCTGTCTCTGTCTATCTTTGCGTTTTTTCGGAATGTCAGTAGTCAGGTGGCTTACCGAAGACGTACCTGGATAATTGAACCGAGCACCAAAATATTTAGAAGCGAAAATATACAGACAAAGTACAGTTTTGTACCTACCATAAATGTAGATGTCCGAACTGGATAGCATCTGCAGTCATAACAAATGGGTTGTCCTGTCGTCAGGCAGCCCTTGTCGGCATTCCAAAGTCTGGGTCCGGCTTCGCTGATGTTGCACTTCACCCGCGTCATCTCTGCTGGTCTTCGGTATAAAGGCATCAGCCGGCGCCATTTTCCTCAGTGTTTCTTGCCCCAGATGCCAATTGCCCTCTTGAAAGCTAAATTTTGGATAAATGCCAATGTTTCCAAAATAGTAGAAGGCAAACACAAAAATAAACATGTATGTACATATATACAAACAAATACACCATAAGAGACTCCCAGCTAGCTATTAGGAGGATAAATACCCTAGGAGTACCGCAGAGGGGAAGGAGGTAATCCTGACTGCAGATGCTATCCAGTTCGGACATCTACATTTATGGTAGGTACAAAACTGTACTATGTCCTTCATGGATGCATCTGCAGTCATAACAAATGGGTAGAATACCATAGCCAAACTAGGGAGGAGGAATAATAATTATGGTGTAGTCAGAATCCCTTGCAGTACAGCAGTGGCAAACCCTGCTCGGGATCTAGAATATAGAGGTAAATTATAATGCTTGGCAAATGTATGCACGGAGGTCCAAGTAGCCGCCTCAATAATATCCTTGGTTGACACTCCTCTTAAGAAAGCTGTGGTAGTGGCTGTAGCCCTTGTAGAATGAGGTCTTATGTTCTGTGGAATTGGTTTTCCATGGTAGGAGTAACAGAATCTTATGCAATTTCCTATCCATTTGGAGATTGTCTGTTTGGAAATTGCTTTTCCTTCCCTTCCTGTTGCATAGGCTACAAAGAGCTGGTCAGTTTTTCTGTTACCTTTGGTTCTGTCCAGGTAGTAGCGTAACTGTCTATGTACATCCAAGGTATGCATTATTCTTTCACCTCTGTTTTGTGGATTGGGAAAGAAGGTAGGTAGGTGGATTGCCTGGTTTAAAGACACTCTGGATACCACCTTAGGCATAAATGTAGGATTAGTTCTCATGGACACCCTATCTTGATAAAAGATTAGGAAGGGTTGCACTGCCATTAAGGCCTGTAGTTCAAACCCTCCTTGCTGAAGTAATAGCCAGTAGGAAAGCAGTTTTCCATGACAGGTGTTGTAGATCTGCTGTTGCTGCTGGTTCAAACGGAGGGAGTGTCAACTTTTCTAGTACAAAATTCAAGTCCCATGCTGGTAATGGTGGTTTCCTAGGAGGTTTTACATTCTTGATCCCTCTGAGGAACTGCCTGAGTAGAGGATGTGAAAAGACAGGAGGATCAAAGCTGTATTCTGCTGAAATAGCTGATGCATGTATCTTGATGGAGGAATAGGACAGGCCTGTATGTAGAAGCTCTGCCAAGTACTCCAGAATGTTAGCAATATCTATGTTCGACACGTCTTTTCCTCTTTCAGTACTCCAAATGACGAACCTTTTCCATTTTCCTGCATAGTTCCTTCTTGTTGAAGGTCTGCGGCTTCGAGGATAATGTCTTTAACCCTTTGTGAAAGGTCTGGGTTAGCTACTGCTATGTGATGTTCCAGGCAGTCAGTTGCAAGGTTTTAGGTTTGGATGTATGATGTTGTAGTTGTTCTGAGTTAACATCAAAGGCATCAGGGTATTGACCACATTTTCTCCGAGACATGCTCCTCAGCAATGGGTACCAGTGTTGTCTTGGCCAGTTGAGCTATCAGAATTATCCTTGGCGTTCCTCTTTGATTTTCAGTAGTACCTTGTGCATCAAGGAAGAGGTGGAAATGCATATGCTGTCAGGCCTTTCCAGCTGAAGGATAGAGAGTCCACCTTCCATGCAAGTGGGTGGAATGTCCTTGTGCAGAATTTTTTGAGCTGGTGATGTGATTTTGGGGCGAATAGATCTATTTGTGGCATTCCCATTTCTTTGTGATGGCCTTGAAGATGTCGGGTGTAGTATCCATTCGTGAGCATCCGAGGTGGTTCTGCTTAAAATGTCTGCTAGGGTGTTCTTTTCCCGGTACAAATATTGCCTGTAACTGGATGTTGTAGCTGAGAGCCAGATTCCAAAGGTCCAAAGTCATTCTGCATAGGGGGTAAGAATGAGTGCCTCCCTGTTTGTTGATGTACCACATGACTGTGGTGTTGTCTGTCCTTATCATCAAATGGCCTTCTTTGAGGAATGGTCTGAATTTTTGGATTGCCAGTTTTACTGCCAGCATTTCTTTTTGGTTTATGTGCAGGTGCAGCTGGTCCTGAGTCCACAGTCCTTGTACACATTTGTCCAGCATGTGTGCCCCCCATCCTAGGTCTGAGGCATCCGTTGTGATGGTTTGGTTTGCTCGAAAGTTGTGGAAGGGTAAGCCTGGGTTTGACTGGCATGCCCGAGCCCACCATAGGAACTCCTGTTTTAAGCATGGGATTAGTGGTATTTCTGTTTCTAAGCTGTGCCTGTGTTGAGACCATAAATTCTTTAGGTACCACTGTAACTTTCTCATATGCAGTCTGGCAAGTGGGACCAAGATTATGCATAATGCCATGAAGCCCAAGGCCTGCAGAACTTTTCTTGCTGTTAGTTTGTTCTGCTTTGTTAATGCCAAGAAGTAAAGATGGAGCTCTTTTTGTTTTTCTGCAGTTAGGAATGCCATCTGTTTTACTGTGTCCAATTCTGCCCAAGAATGTTCTTGTCTGGGATGGTATCAGCCTTGACTTTTGTAAATTGACTGTGTATCCCAGGGCTTGTAGCAAGTAAATGACCCTTTGTAAATCTGTTGTCAGCTTGCTTTTGTTGTCCGCTTGTAACAGGCAGTCGTCCAGGTATGGATAAATTTGGATTCCCTGTACTCTGCAGTGAGCGATTACTGATGCCAGGCATTTTGTGAATACCCTGGCAGTAGATAAGCCAAAGGGCAATGCTGAGAATTGATAATGCTCTGATCCTGCAAGAAATCTGAGGTATCTTCTGCAATTTGGTCGAATGGGGACGTGCAGGTATGCCTCCTTGAGATCTAGAGTTACCAGCCAACACTCCTTGCCCAGCATGGGAAGAAGTTGCTGTAGGGTCAGCATTTTGAATTTTGGGACAATGATGTATGTGTTTAAGATGGACAGGTCGAGAATAGGTCTCCAGTTTTTCTTTTCTTGGAACTAGGAAGAGTCTGGAGTAGAATCCTTTGCCCTCTTCTGTTATTGGCACCCTTTCCACAGCTCTCATCTTTATTAATTCCGCTATCTGGTGCAGGGCTTCTATTCTTTGATTTGGGGGCAGGTTTGGCATTCCTCTTTTTACTGGCAAAGTGTGGAAGAGGAACCGGTAGCCTTGGTCTATGGTTTGCAAAATCCACTTGTCTTTTGTAATATAGTGCCAATTTTTCGAGAATAAGGCTAACTTTCCGCCTAATGGTGCTGCTATTTGCTCCCTGGTAGGCGGAGTCAGAGCCAAGTCACTGTGATTGTCCTGTTGCAGTGGCAGTGGTTGCGTCTGTGCCTCGGTTATTGCCTTGCCACTGTCGTCCTCTGTAGGCACCTCCTCTGGATTGATTTCTGCCCCTAGAACATCTGTTCCTGCCCCTTTGTGATCTTGTGGAGTCAGGAAAGGACCAATTTTTGGCAGGCCAGTTCCTGCTAAACCTTGGGGGCTGAACCTGTAGGAAATCTTTAACTGTTTGTACAGATTTTGCCTTCTCTTCCATTTTCTTCATTACCTGCTGGGCAGGTTCCCCAAATAGACTGGCCTTATCCATAGGAGCATCCAATAGCTTAGCTTTAACATGATCCGGCAAGACCTGTTCTTACAACCATGCATGCCTTCTTATCACTGTGCCAGTCATGGCTGATCTAAATGAAGCCTCCAGTGCATCATAGCCACATTTTAAAGAATGGTTACTAACCTGTTGGATGTTATTCACCATTTCTAATACATATTTCTTATCTAAAGATTCATCAGAGGACAGCTTTTAATTAACTGATCAAGCATAAACTCTTGGTATTGGATCATGTGAAACTGACAGTTTAAAGCTCTAGCTGAGAGAGTAGCAGAGGTGTAGACTTTTTCCCCATCTCTAAGGACCTGGATTCCCTTTCAGAGGGAATAGGGTTTTGCTGTGGTCGAGGCTACTGCCTTAGGCCCCTGGGATATAGTTTCGGGTCTGCAAGTGGGGCCTTGTATAGGTGGTGATGAGTGTCTGGCACCCTGTAAAATCTATCTGGTTTAGCAGGGGCTGGAGGTAAAGAATCAGGTGCAGTGCAGACATCATTAAATGCATCGCCCACAACAGATAGGACAGGAGGTATAGTTAAGGGCCTATGTTGTGGTAAGTGCAGAAAAGTCCTAAGCCTTTTCTTGAATCTGAGAAATCTTGTCCCTGCCATTGGAATTGTTCTCTCATGGCATGTAAGGTTTCCCCAAAGGAGAATTCCTCTGGTGGAGAGGCAGCTGGAATGGATTCTTCAGCATCTGAATCTTCATAATTGGAAAAAGGAGCCTCTGGCTGGTCTGTAATGTCTGAGTCATCCAGAATCATCAGAGGACACAGGCTCGGGGCTCTGCTCTAGGTCTCTTTCTGGGGCTGAGAGGCCCTGTCTGGGTGAGATTGGGATCCCCTAATTAAGGATATTAAATCTTCTGCGAGTAAGCATTTGAGAACTAGAAGTAGGCCTGAGTGAGGATGGTTTAACAGGCACTGATTTAGCTGATTTGGCTGCTTTAGCCCTGGCAAAGGCCTTAATAGACATGGCTGCAGGAGGCCTAGCAGCACCACGTGCTGGAGTAGAGATATCCAAAGGGATGGTGTCCGATAGATCAGTAGGAACCACAGTTGTAGGCAAAATTTCTGAGGCTGATTCAGGTAAGGTAGCAGGAGCCTCAGTAGTAGTCATGGATTCGCTGAAGATTGACCAGTTTTCTCGGTTTCGCCGAAACCGAGACACTCGCGTTTGCTTAACCGTGGTTTTCGGCGACCGCAGTGTCGGTCTTTTCTTTCGTTTTTAACAATTTGGGTAGTCGGAGGATCCGGCGGCATAATGTACGCAAAATCTGAGCGAAAAATTGTTCAGCAAACTCCGACCGACGCCTGTTGAAGGAAGCACAGGCCGAACAGGCTGCTACGTCGTGGTCTGGGCCTAAGCAAGGCAAACAGTAAGAGTGGAAATCTTTATGAGGTATTTGTTTCCCACAAGTTAAACAGTTATTGACTTTTTCTGACATCGGCTGAGGCAAGAAAGAGTCCCCAACGGGTACTTAGCTTTTAGAAGTCTTGAAGTAGTATTCGGTAGTAGTAATCTCTGGATCTGACCGACCGGCACTTGCGAACAGCTTCTGCTTGGCGCCACGGCAAGAAAGACTGTGGAAAATGGCGTAGTTTGATGCCTTTATACCCAAGACCAGCAGAGATGACGTCGGGTGAAGTGCGACATCAGCGGCGGACCCAGACTTTGGAATCCGGCCGACCGAAGGGCTGCCTGACGACAGGACAACCCATTTGTTATGACTGCAGATGCATCCATGAAGGACATCGAATAGTTTGTGGTTTAAATACGGCACAAAACCGACAGCGAGGTACGTCGTGGTCAGGGCTAGGCAAGAAATACAGTACGAATGAAAATCTTTATGAGGTATTTGCTTTCCACAAGAAATACAATTATTGACTTTTACTGACATCGCTTTAGAGCAAGAAAAAGTTTCCCCAACAGCGTACTTAGCTTTAGTTGAAGACTTTGGTTCTGAAACTCGAAAACGAAAATTTCAGGAGTCGGCCAACCGGCACTTACGAACTGCTTCTGCTTCGGGCACCGCACGGCAAGAAAGACTGATGCAATGGCGTCGGCTGCATGTTTTATACCCCTGACTACCTGACGTCACAGAAGATGAGACAGCAACCGATGCTGGACCCAAGACTTTGATAATCAGGATGACTGAGAGCTACTGCAAGCAGATAACCCTAAATGTGATGACTGCAACAGTGAAACACGAAGAACATTCACAAATTAAGGGCTGGTAAGAAGGTCCTGCAAAACTGCAGGGGCAAAACCAGCCCTGGATTTAGAAAATAAAGGTAGATTGTAATGCTTTGTGAAAGTATGGACAGAAGATCAAGTAGCTGCTTCTAGAATGTCCTTAGTAGGCACACCTTTCAGAAAAGCTGCAGAGGTAGAGGCTGCTCTAGTAGAGTGGGTCCTAATACCCTGAGGGGGAACCTTCCCATGCTGCAGGTAACAAAAGTGCATACAATAAGCAATCTATTTGGAGATGGCTTGTTTCAAAATAGCTTTACCTTGAGCCCCAGGAGCAATACTAACCAACAACTGTTCAGATTTTCGAAAGGATTTAATGTTTAAATAAAATCTCAGTTGTCTGTGCACATCAAGGGAGTACAGAATACTTTCCCCTTTATTCTGGGGATTACTGAAAAAGGTAGGCAGGTGAATAAACTGGTTAAGGGGTCAGACTGGAAACCACCTTGGGCATAATGGAGGGGTTAGCTCTCAGAGAAACCAGATCAGAATGAAAAATGATGAAAGGTTCTATTGCCATTAAGGCCTGTAGCTCCAAAACTTTTCTGGCTGAAGTAATAGCCAAAAGAAAAGCGGTCTTCCAGGAGAGAAACTTCAAATCTGCAGAGGCAGCTAACTCAAAGGGAGGTAGAGTAAGCTTTTCCAGGACAAAATTTAGATCCCAAGCAGGAGTAGGAGCTCTTCTGGGAGGTCTAAGATTGCAAGCTCCTTTCAGGAACTGCTTCATTAAGGAGTGAGAAAAATGGGTTGCTCAAAAGAGCAATGAGCAGAAATTGCTGAAGCATTAATTTTAATTGAAGAAAAGGAAAGTCCACCATTAAGCAAGCCTGCTAGGTAGTCATGAATGAGGGAAAGAGAAGGATGAGAAGAGTCTTCTCCTTTAGCCTGCATCCATGAGCAAAATCTCTTCCATTTATCTGCAAAGGATTTTCTGGTACTAGGCCTCCTGGCCTCATGAAGAACTTCCACCACTTGTTGGGAAAGATATAAAGAATTAACCAGTTAAATGCAGAGTTTGAAGATGAGGATGAAGAAACTTTCCCATTCCATGAACCAACAGATCTGGTACCAGAGGAAGATGCCAAGACTGAGCCTGGGAAAGGCTGCGAAGAAGGGTATACCAATGCGGCCTGGGCCAATCTGGTGCTGTAAGAATAGCCTTGGGTTTTTCATCCCTTATCTCTATCAGCACTCTGGGAAGAAGAGGCCAAGGAGGGAATGCATAAATTGAGAGTTGTGTCCATAGGAAGGTCCACTCTCCAAGCTTTGTTGTGAAACTCCCTGGTGCAGAAGGTTGGGAGGAGATGATTGGTGTGAGAGGAGAAAAGATCCACTTGTGGAGTGCCCCAATGCTGAGTGATGCAATGGAAAATGACTTTGTTCAGTTGCCACTCGTGAGGATCCAGAACATGTCTGCTCAATTGATCTGCCAAGGAATTTAGCCTCCCTGGAAGATACTGGGCTATTAGATGTATGCCCATGGAAGCTGCTAATGACCACAGTCTCATGCTTTGTCTGCACAAGGGATAAGAGCGAGTCCCCCCCCTTACTTGTTGATGTACCATGACTGTGGTATTGTCTGCCCTGATCAGCAGAGTCCCAGGGTAGAGTAGGGCCTTGAAAGCCAGCAAGGCCTGCTGCACTGCCATCAGTTCCTTTAAGTTTATGTGCAGGTGAATCTGCTGGGTGCTCCATGTCCCCTGTATGCCCTCTGCCTTCTAGATGAGCCCCCCATGCATAATCTGGGGCGCCTGTGGTGAAAGTCTGGCTGGCAGGTGGTGGGCAGAAAGGCAGACCCTTGTTCGGAGAACAGGCCATCACCCACCAGAGGAACTCCATTTGTAGACAAGGAATTAAGGGAAGAATCAAGTCTAAGTCCTGTGTGTGTTGACACCAAAGATACGTGAGATACCATTGAAGTTTGCTCATATGCAGCCTTGCATATGGGATCATCAGAATACATGAAGCCATGAACCTCAGTGCTTGCAGGAATTGCTTTGCAGAGAGCTGGGTCATGCTTGCCAAATTCTTGAAGTATGCCGAAAGATCTTCTTGCTTTTCTTGAGGGAGGAATACCATCTGAGTGGCTGTTTTCCTGGGAGCGAGTCTGAATACAATCTCCCTTGTAGGAACCAACTTTGACTTCTTTTCGTTGAGTGTGTAACCCAAAAAGGTGAGAATGTTTTCTTCACGAAGTCCAAATCCATTTCTAGTTGTTCGGGGGAGTTTGACTGAGACAGTCATCCAGATAAGGATAAATTTGGATGATTCTCTGCCTGCAAAAAGCAATGGCCGGAGCCAGGCACTTTGTAAAAACTCTGGGAGCAGAGAATTGAAAGTGTTGCTCCCCAGCCCTGAAGCGAAGGAACTGCCTGCAACTTCCCTTACTGGAATGTGCAGATAAGCCTCTTTGAGATCTAAAGTTACCAGCCATGAATCCTTGACGAGCATGGGTAGCAACTGTTGAAGAGTGAGCATCTTGAACTTGGGAATCACCAGGTTTAGAATAGACAGATCCAGAATAGGGCGCCAGGTGTCCCCTTTTTTGGGTACCAGAAAAAGTCTTTAATAAAAACCTAGGCCTGCCTGATTTGCAGGAATTGGCTCTATAGCCCCCATGGTCAGTAGAGAAGAAATGTGACTTCCTACCTCTGTCCTGAGAGTTCTGGGTAAGTCTGGGTACCCTTTCTGAACAGGGAATGTGTGAAAATAAAACTTGTAACCTTGGTTTACAATACCGAGCACCCATTTGTCATCTGTGATGGTAGACCATACCTCTGCAAACCTGGCTAACCTTCCCCCCAAATGAAACCCAAGGCCCGCAGAGGTAGGCACAAGAAGGTCAGAGTCATTGAGTCTGCTTGCTCTGGGAAGCTGGCTTAGAACTCCCCGATTTAGCAGAAGAAGAATGCTATCTGAAAGATCTGAAACCCCTAGGCCTAGAGCGACCCTGCTTGCCAGGATCAGGGAAAGACCAATTATTGGAAGGGTAATGCCTACTGAACCAAGGAGGCTGAACCTGCAGGAAATCTTTTAGAGCTTGCATAGATTTCGCCTTATCCTCCAACTTCTTCAGTATCTCCTCAGCCTTATTACCAAAAAGATTGTCCATGTGCAAAGGAACATCCAGCAATTTAGATTTAACAGGTTCAAAAAGAGGCTGCTCCCTGAGCCAGGCATGCCTTCTAATAACGGAACCAATGGCTGCTGCTCTGCAGGAAGCCTCCAAAGTGTCAAAACCACAGTGTAATAAATGCTTATTAACTAGAGTGGCAGAATTCAGTAAGTCTTGTAAATCTTTGTTCTCCGACATGGAAGGAATATCCCCAAGTTTAGTCTTAATAGTCTCCAAAGTATGTTGCTGATACTTAAGCATGTGACAAAGGCAATTCACAGATCTAATGGCAAGGGTTGCAGAGGTACAGACTTTTTTACCTCACCTGTCCAAGGCCGTAGACTCTATCAGAAGGAACAGGGTTTTTAGCAATAGTAGCCTAACACCCTTGGGGCCTTGAGAAATACTCTCAGGATCAGCAGTAGGGTTTTTAAAAAAGGAATTGGTGAGAATCAGGAAAAGTACAGTTTTGTACCTACCATAAATGTAGATGTTCGAAGATCCACATTGCTGCAGTCCTAACACTTGGGTAGTCCGCTGTCCCAGTCGGCCCGAATACCAACTTTTCTTGCCCCAGATGTCAGAAGACCCTAAAGATAAGGCCAAAACCAAAAACACCAAACACTCCTGTACCAAATATATGTACAATATATACAAATTTACAAAGTACAACCCCACCCACACAACCACCCCTAAACACAGAGACTGCAGCAATGTGGATCTACATCTACATTTATGGTAGGTACAAAACTGTACTATGTTCTTCATCTCACATTGCTGCAGTCCTAACACTTGTAGAATCCCAAAGCAGAGGTAAGGAGGCTGGCAAATCATAAGGAAGCAGGAGCTGCCAACATGCCCTGCAAAATAGCCGTGGCAAAACCAGCCCTAGATTTAGAGTAGAGAGGAAGGTGGTAATGCTTAGAAAGTATGCACTGAACTCCAAGTAGCTGCCTCCCTTAGAAATGCTGTTGAAGTGGCAGTAGCTGGAATGAGGCCTAATCCCAGCTGGAATCTCCTTGCCATGATGGGAATAACAAAATGCAATGCAAACCAATCCACTTAGAAATAGTTTGTTTTGACACAGGCTTGCCCTGAGAACTCAAAGCAAAAGAAACAAACAACTGCTGAGACTGCCTAAAATCCTTAGTCCTGCTTAAATAATAACGAACTGCCTGTGTACATCTAAAGTGTGCAAAATCTTTTCCTTATTTTGGGGATCTGCATAAAAAGTAGGCAAATGAATAGTTTGGTTTAAAGCCACACTAGAGACCACCTTAGGCATAAAGGAAGGATTAGTACGTAATGATACCCTATCCTTATGGAAAATCAAAAAGCTCAACCGCCATAAGGGCCTGCAATTCAGAAACCCTTCTTGCAGAAGTAATGGCCAACAAAAGCAGTCTTCCATGACAAGTATTTCAATTCAGCAGAGTAAGTTTCTCAATTGAGGTCCCAAGCAGGAGTAGGAGCTCTAATTGGGGTCTTATATTCTTTGCCCCTCTAAGAAATTGCTTGAACAAAGGATGAGAAAACAATGGTGGGTCACAATCATAGTGAGCTGAAATTGCTGCAGCATGAATCTTAATGGAAGAGAAAGACAAACCTTTGTCCAATAACTCAGTAAGATATTGAAGAGCCACACTCAAATTAGGTTCAGAAACCTCCAAATCCTTTGCTGCACTTTTCCTTGTACTAGGTCTTCTGGCTTCCATAATCACATTCAAAACTTGTTGAGGAAGTTGAGACCTGCTGTGGTTCAAAACAGAATATGCCAGGCTGTTAGATGAAGAGTGAAGCTTGACATTGAGGAGATGACCGTCCCTCTGAGACAAAAGGTGTGGAATCAAGGTAAAGGCCATGGAGGCTTCCTACCAGACTCCTCAGTAATGGGTACCAGTGTTGCGAGGCCAATCTGGAGCTATTAAAATCATCCTTGGCTTGTCTTGTCTGACCTTTAGGAGTACCTTTGGAAGGAGAGGCAGAGGTGGAAAGGCATACACATGAAGATTTTCCAACTGAAAGCATCCACTTTCCAAGCTGTGTGACAAAACTTTGGCAGCTGGTGGTTTAGTGGAGAAGCGAACAGATCTATGTCTCCCATGACACTGATGAAGATCCAGTGTGGGGATCCATGATTTGCCTGCTTAACACAGCTGCTAAGGAGTTCTGTGCTAGATTTAGTTGCAAGCTGAATCATTGCTTGCCTGCATAGAGGATAAGAATGTGTTCCCCTTGTTTGTTGATGTACCACATGACAGTTGTGTTGTCTGTTAGAATCAACACCTGCCCTGGAAGAAGTAAAAGCCATTAATGCAAACTGGACAGGCCACTTGTCTTGTATCCACTTTCCATTCAGATGAGCTCCCCAAGCTATGTCTGAGGCATCTGTCGTTAGAATCTGACTGTCACAGAGAGAGAGTTTGAATGCAAGGTATTATTTGAATGACAGTGTCCAAATCCTGGCAGTGCTGTGTCCATACATTTTGAGATACCATTGCAGCTTCCTCATATGCAGTTTGGCATTGGGAAGCACCAGAAGACTGTCCTTGCAGTCAGCCGGACTGAAGAGATAGTTGATGGAAGTAAAGGGAAAATTCTTTTTAAAGGCCATCTGTTGCTGTATTCAGTCTCACACCCAGAAAGCACATGTCTTGAGAGGGTACTAGACTGGACTTTATTTACAGAATACCCCAGGCATCTTAGCACTGCTATCACAAAATGCTGAAAAGGTCTTCCTTTTCTTGAGCCAGAATCAGGCAGTCGTCCAAGTAAGGATAGATTTGTATTCCTTTTAGCCTGAAGTAAGCTATCACTGGAGCCAGAACTTTTGTGAATAAGTAGATAATAATGGGAATTCCCAGCTCTTCCTGCAACTTAGTCTGATAGGCACATGAAGGTAAGCCTCCTTGAGATCTAAAGTTACCATCCAGTGATCTTTTCCCAGCAGAGGTAAAAGCTGTTGTAACGTCAACATTTTGAACTTGGGAATGTCCAGATAAGTGTTGAGGATAGATAAATCCAAATTGGTCTCCACGTGTTTTTGGTACTAGGAACAGAATAACATCCTAGGCCCTTTCTGGCACAGGAAGCTGAATGTAACTGAGAAATTTGCTTGCTCTTTTCTTTGTAGAGGAGGAATGTTTGGCATGCCTTTGAAAGGAGGCAAGGTATGGAAATAATGATATCAATACCCATCTGTCTTGGGTAATTAAACTCCAATTTTCTTTGAAAAGTGCCAGCCCAAAGGTGAAGGCTCTGGCAGCTGAAAAGGCAGGTCATTGGGTCTGTTTCGAAGGACTGACCCCTACCCTCACCAGAAGACTGAGCAGGTGAACTCCCCCTAGACTGGGAATCATAAGAAGGATATGTCCCCCTTGAGGCTGAACCTGAAAATCTTTAACAGTCTGCATAGACTTAGCCTTGTCCTCCATTTTCTTTAAAACTGCTTCCACAGGCAAACAACACATCAGATTGTCATCTAAAATCCTTGTCTTAACATGCCCAGCCAAATTCTGATCCCTCAGCCAGAACAGAACCAGTGGCAGCCACCCTCGAAGAGCCTGTACAACATCAAAACCACATTGCAAGAATGCTTACCCACCTGTTCAGAAACATGGACTAAATCCTGCAACTCTTTACACTCAATACCTTCGAGCATCCACCTTAGACTTCAATTGTGAAAGGAGATAATTTTGGTATTTTAACATGGGAACTGGCAATTCAAAGCCCTCATGGCTAAAGTGGAAGAAGTATACACCCCATCTATCAAAGCCCTTGCCTCTTTATCAGGAGGAACAGGATTTTTAACAAAGCCTTAACACCTTTAGGCCCCTGAGAAACAGTTTCTAGGTCTGCCCTAGGACTCTTAAAAGATACTTATGAGCTTCAGGCACCCTATAATACCTATCCGGTTTAACTGGGGCAGGAGGCAAAGAATCAGGGTTCAGGAAGCCTCTGCAAAACATCTTCCACCACATCCAGAACAGGAGGTATAGCTAAAGGCCTATACTGGGGTGAAACAAAAAAAAATAAGCCTTTTCCTGGAATCAGAGAAATCTTGACCTTCCCATTTAAAATGCTCCCTCATGGAATGAAGAGTCTCTGAAAAGAAAAATCCTCAGGAGGAGAAGCCAAGGAGTAGAATCATCTACATCAGAATCAGAATAAGGAGGATACTCTAAGTCTTCAGCCGAGACTCAGAAGAACACTGCTCAAAACTCTCAAGCTCAGGTTCCACCTAGGCCTCTTATCAGGAGGGGCATAGAACCTCTAATCATAATCAAATCTTCTGCCATTTTAAGCATATGTTTCTTAGGCAGAGACCCTGAAGAACTAGGAGAGACACCCACTGAAGTTAAACCTGGCCTGCCACTCGAAGAACCTTGGAAACAGAAGGGAGGGCCTAACCACCTTAGGAAGGAGGGAGAACAGCTACCTGAGAAGCCCCTTCAGCCTGGCCTACCTCCTGAGAGGACACATCTTGTAACAGTAAAGTCTCTCCTGAGACTCCAAACAAACTTCTGGTATAACCTCCGGCTCCACGAGCCCTCTAAAGAACCGGCGTCCGGGACAGCGGTTCTTCCAACCTAGGCTTTGCTGCTTTGTCCTTGCGCTTTTTGACGAGCATCCGGCGGCATTTTATAATTACAACGCTTCCAAAACTAACCTGGCACAGTCTAATCTTCTCTTTATAGTGCGTTTGTTAAATCTAGCACAAAGCGACATCCAACAACGTCGTGCTCAGGCCCTAAGCAAGGTATACACAAGGTATGGTAATCCCTATGAGGTATCTGTTTCCCACAAGAAATACAGTTATTCACTTTTTCTGACATCCGGTTAAATACTGAGGCAAGAAAAACAAAATATTCCCCATAGCCAACTTTGATTCGGTCTGAAACTCCGACTTCAGAAAATTTCATAACGCCAACCTGCACTCGCAATACTGCTTCTGCATCGGACCATGCGGCAAAAGACTGAGGGTATGGCGTGGTCATGCGCACAGAATAATCTTGACCGTCGGGCGACTGGGACAGCGGACTACCCAAGTGTTAGGACTGCAGCAATGTGAGATGAAGAACATCCCTATAATACCCATCAGGTTTTCTGGGGGCAGGAGAGACAGAATTAGGAGTTAAACAATTTTCCATGAAGACATCATTCGCAACTTCAAAAAACTGGAAGTATAGCCAGAGGCTTATGCTGTGGCAAATCCAAAAATTCCCTGATTCTCTTCTTAGACTGGGGAAAATCCTGACATTCCCATTTAAAGTGTTCCCGAAGAGTATACAAAGTATCCCCAAAGGAAAAATCTTCTGGAGGGGAGGCAGAAGGGAGAGAGTCCTCAGCATCAGAATCCTCAAAGACAGAATAAAACTGAGAATTTCCTTCTTCACCAGCAGAAACACTGAAAACCTCAGAATCTGAGATGGACAAAACATCAGGAGACAATTCCCTAGCCCTCTTGGAAGAGGGAGGATGAGAGCCCCTAATCAGTGAAAGAAGATTACTAGCCATCTTAAACAACTGGGACTGAGGCACAGGGGGGAGGCAGACGCCTGCCTGTGTGAAGGACTGCGGCTGAAAGGTTTGCTAGCAATCCAGAGGGACTCGGGAGGCCTAGCAACTGCAGAAGTATGGCCTAAGGTAGTCGGTCTGGATCTGGTCTCATGTCAGACAGAAGAGCTGTCAGAAGCCGGTGCCTACATAGCGGCTCCGGACCCATCTGAGGCGCGACAGACAGAGGGTCTGAAGACAAAAAAGCAGACTGCGGCATGGAGGACTCAGTAAAGGTCTCAGCAAAGGCATGTGGCTGAAAATCTGCAGACTGCAGGGGCTGCAAAAGCGCCTCATTGACTACCGTTGGGCTAACGACCAATTTCACCGGTACGTCGTCAGCAGATTTAACCCTAGGCCTATTGCAGTCCTTGTCTTTGTGTTTCCTAGGTATATCCGAAGCCGGGAGACCAGAAGATGCCATACCGACGAACTTAGGCTAGACTCCGAAATGTTTATACAAAATCTTAGCTCTACGGAGTATGGTTTGTGGGTTAAAGGAGGCACAGAGATCGCAATTAGGGACGTCGTGCTCAAAGCCCAAACAAGTTATACAATAGGAATGAAAATCACGGTGCAGAATATGTTTTCCACAGGCAAGACAGTTATTAACTTTATCTGACATAAGTTAAAGCAAGAAAAGAGGATCCCCAACGGGGTACTTATCTGAAGGAATCTTCAACTTGGTAGTTGGAAAGGAAAAAGAAGGTAAATGGCCGACTGGCACTAATGTGAATTGCATCTGCTGCTTCGGGCTCCGCGGCAAGAAAGACTGAGGAAATGGCGTTGGCTGCCTCTCTCTACACCTGACATTCTGACATCAGTTTTACAACTGACGGCAGCCAACATCATATACCAAGGACTCTGGTATTCTGGCCTGCTGCAGGCTATCAGGAGCCAGATAACCCATATGCTAGGACTGCAACAGTGAAACACGAAGAACATCTGTACTATGTTCTTCATGTTTCACTGTTGCAGTCATCACACTTGGGTTGATTCCCAAAGCTGAGGAAGGGTGGAGGCAGTCAAGAAGCATTAGGGCTAGCTAGTAGGCCTTGCAAGACTGCTGTAGCAAATCCAACCCTGGACTTAGAATAGATTGGTAAGTGGTAATGCTTGGTGAAGGTGTGAACAGAACTCCAGGTTGCAGCTTCCAGAATGTCCCCTGCAGGGACTCCCCTGAGAAATGCTGTAGAGGTAGAAGTAGCCCTAGTGGAATGTGGTCTGATCCCCTGTGGGGTAGGTTTCCCATGGTGCTTGTAGCAGAAATGGATGCAGTGTGCTATCCATTCAGAAACAGTTTGCTTTATAATGGCCTTACCCTCTCTGTCCCTGGTAGCAAAGCTGACTAGCAGATGGTCAGATTTTCTTTAAAGTTTAGTCCTGTCAAGGTAGAACCTGAGCTGTCTGCGCACGTCCAAAGAGTGCAGGATCCTTTCCCCTTTATTCTGAGGGTTAGGGAAGAAGGTTGGCAAATGGATGGATTGGTTTAGAGCCACACTGGACACCACTTTGGGCATAAAGGATGGGTTAGTCCTGAGAGAAACCCTGTCAGCATGGAAAATAATGAAGGGTTCCACAGCCATTAGTGCCTGTAACTCAGATACTCCTCTTGCTGAAGTTATGGCTAAAAGCAAGGCTGTTTTCCAAGAGAGGAATTTTAACTCTGCTGAAGCTGCAGGTTCAAAAGGCGGAAGCGTGAACTTTTCCAGTACAAAGTTAAGATCCCAGGCAGGGGTGGGCGCTCTCCTAGGGGGCCTTAAGTTGTTAGACCCTCTCAGGAATTGTTTGATGAGAGGGTGAGAAAAAGTACAGTTGTGTACCTACCATAAATGTAGATGTTCGAGTGCATTCACTGTTGCAGTCATTACTCTTGGGTTATCCTGCTGGTAGGCTACCCTCAGTCGGCCAGAATTCCAAAGTCTAGGTCCGGCATCGGTTGCTGTCGCCTCTTCCCCGACGTCAGTGTGCCAGGGGTATAAAAGAAGCAGCCAACGCCATTTTCTTCAGTTTTTCTTGCCCCAGATGTCAGGTGCCACAAATAGGTAGGCTGAAAAAATATACCAATAAGAAATGCATGCACAAAAATAACATTTCCTTCATCTACAAGCAAATACACCAAAAAGGTTGTATAAGATAGAGAAGTGCAGATAAGTCCCAGCAAAGAGAAGGGGGATGGTTGGTGGGTAACCTGGACTGCAACAGTGAATACACTCGAACATCTACATTTATGGTAGGTGCACAACTGTACTATGTTCATCGTGTTTCACTGTTGCAGTCATTACTCTTGGGTAGAATCCCAGAACTGTGGATGGGTGGCTGGGCTAAATAGGATTAGGAGAGGCTATGAGGCCCTGCAGAACTGCAGTGGCGAAGCCTGCTCTGGACTTAGAGTAGAGAGGCAAGTGGTAGTGCTTTGTAAAGGTGTGCACTGAACTCTAAGTTGCAGCCTCTAAGATTTCTTTGGTTGGTACTCCTCTGAGAAAGGCTGCTGAAGTGGCTGCTGCTCTGGTGGAATGAGGCTTAATGCCCTTAGGCACTGATTTGCCATGTTGAAAATAGCAGAAACGGATGCAATGGCCTATCCATTTAGAAATAGTCTGTTTTGAGATAGCTTTTCCTTGTGATCCTGCAGCATATGACACTAAAAGTTGCTCAGTCTTTCTGAAAGCTTTAGTTCTGTCCAAGTAGAAGCGCAGCTGCCTGTGTATGTCCAAAGAATGCAGAATTTTCTCACCCTTGTTTTGTGGATTTGGGTAAAAGGTAGACAAGTGAATGGTTTGGTTGAGGGCCACACTGGACACCACCTTGGGCATAAATGTAGGGTTTGTCCTCAGAGAAACCCTGTCTGGATGAAAAATGATGAAAGGTTCCACAGCCATAAGTGCTTGTAACTCTGAATCTCGCCTTGCAGAGGTTATGGCTAGGAGCAGAGCTGTTTTCCAGGATAAGAATTTTATATCTACTGTTGATGCTGGCTTGAAAAGAGGCAGTGTGAGTTTTTCCAAAACATAATTGAGGTCCCAGGCCGGAATTGGTGCTCTCCTTGGAGGTCTAATGTTTTTGGCCCCTCTGAGGTACTGCCTTATTAAAGGATGAGAAAAGATATGTGGTTCCATATTGTAATGGGCTGAAATGGCAGAGGCATGAATCTTAACTGATGAGAAAGAAAGGCCTTTGTTCAGCATCTCAGTTAGGTATTGTAAAATCTGAGGAATATTTGGTACACACGTGTCAAAGCCTTGTTCCTGGTTCCAAGAACAGAATCTCTTCCATTTTTCTGCATAAGATTTTCTGGTACTGGGCCTCCAAGATAACATCCATAACAGCTTCTGAAAGAGGAGTCTTCTGAATGCCTACATTATGTGCCATGCTGCCAGATTTCAGGTCCTGAGTTGGCTGTGCAGGATCTCATTGTTTTGTTGGGTCAGCAAGTGACAAGTTTGAGGCAATATCCATGCTGGACCTTGAGACAAGCTCTTTAGGATTTGGTACCAGTACTGGCGTGGCCAGTCTGGTGCAATCAGAATCATTTTTGGCTTGTCTTATCTGACCTTCAGGAGTACTCTTGGAAGGAGAGGCAGTGGGGGAAAAGCATATACTGTTAGATTTTTCCAGCTGAATGATAGGGCATCCACTTTCCATGCTTGCTTGTGGTAACTCCTTGTGCAAAGTCTCTGCAATTGACAGTTGTGAGGGGAGGCAAATAGATCTATGTCTGGGCATCCCCATTTCCTTATTATCATGCTGAAGACTTGTGGATCCAGTTTCCATTCGTGGGGATCCATGATGTTTCTGCTTAGTTCGTCTGCCAGAGTATTTGTTTTTTCTGGCAGAAATTGTACTTGCAGGTGAACTTGAAAAGCCAGTGCTGTGTCCCATAAGGTCATTGCTTGTCTGCAGAGGGGGTAGGAATGTGTACCTCCCTGCTTGTTTATGTACTACATGACCGTAGTGTTGTCTGTCTATCAGTAACTGTCCTGGATGAAGTAGGTCCTTGAAAGCTGTCAGGGCATTTTGAACAGCTAGCATCTCTTTTTGATTGATGTGAAGATGCATCTGGTTTGCAGGCCATGTGCCCTGAATACATTTTCCTGCCATATGGGCCCCCCAGGCATAATCTGACGCATCCGTTGTCAGTATCTGTCTGGCTGTGGGTAAACTGAATGGCAGTCCCTTGTTGTGGTGACAGGCTTCTGCCCACCATCAAAACTCCTGTTGTAGGCAGGGAATGAGTGCAATTACTGTCTCCAGGCTGTGGCAATGCTGAGTCCAAACACTTTTCAGATACCATTGTAGTTTCCTCATATGCAGTCTGGCATATGGAATTAGTAGAATGCAGGATGCCATGAAACCCAAGGCCTGCAGGATTTTCCTTGCAGATAAGTGGGGTTTTGTTGCCAATTTCTTGAAGTAAGTTGTCAGTTGTTTTTGCTTGTCTGGCGTGAGATAAGCCATCTGGGCAGTTGTATTTAAGCTTGCACCCAGGAATATTATCTCTTGAGAGGGCACTAGTTTTGATTTCTTTTCGTTTACTGTGTACCCTAGGCCAATTAGTAATCTTTTTACAAACACCAGATGCTTTAGAAGAGTGTCTTTGTTCTCTGCTTGAATTAGGCAGTCGTCCAAGTAGGGATATATTTGGATTCCTTTTTGTCTGCAAAACGCAATTACTGGTGCCAGGTATTTTGTAAAGACCCTGGACGCAGTAGATAAGCCAAAGGACAGTGCAGAGAATTGCTAATTCTTTGAGCCAGCTATGAATCTTGAGGTATCTTCTGCAAGATTGTCTGATTGGGACATGCAGGTATGCCTCTTATGTCCAAAGTTACGAGCCAAGCCCTCTTGCCCAGCATGGGCAGTAGCTGCTGTAGAGTCAACATCTTGAATTTTGGAACTTCCAGAAGCGTATTTAGTACAGACAGGTCCAGAATTGGTCTCCAGGTTTTGTCCTTCCTGGGTACTAGGAAAAGTCTGGAGTAAAATCCTTGCCCCTGCTCTTGTTGTGGTACTTGCTGAATGGCCTTCATCTCCATGAGGGCTATAATTTGTTTTTGTGCCTCTGCCCACTGATTGTGTGGCAGGTTTGGCATGCCCTTTGACCTTGGCAGAGTGTGAAAATGGAACCTGTAGCCTTGGGACACTATGTTCAGGAGCCATTTGTCTTGGGTAACCATTTGCCAATTTGATGAAAAAAGTGCTAGTATTCCCCCCAAGGGGGCTGTCAAAAGAAAACTGCTTGGAACTGGTAGAGGAAAGTCATTGGGACTGTTTCCTGTAAGGTTGTGATTTGTCTTCTCCACTTTTGGAGGTAGGAGCACTCCATTGGTTAGGCCTGTATGAGCCTTGGGGCTGAGATCTGCCTTGGGACACCTGTATCTGCCTCTTTGTGGTCTGTCTGACACTGAAAAGGACCACTTTTTAGAAGGTCAGTTCCTGCTAAACCTGGGTGGCTGTACCTGTAAGAAATCCTTGACAGTCTGCATGGATTTTGCTTTATCCTCAATTTTTTTCAACACCTCTTCTGCTTTAGTACCAAACAAAGTATCATGCTGTAATGGTGCATCTAATAATTTTGCTTTAACATGATCAGGCAGATTCCTTTCTTTTAACCAAGCATGCCTGGTAATAACAGAACCTGTAACAGCAACCCTGCAAGAGGCCTACAGTGAATCATAACCACATTGCAAAGTATGCTTTCCCACTTGTTCAGTTGCATGCAATAAATCCTGCAATTCCTTGTTCTCTGAACATTCAGTATTTGTCAACATTTTCTGTTTAAGAAGTGATATTAAATATTGCTGATATTTAAGCATATGAAATTGACAATTTAAAGCCCTTATAAGCGGTGGTGGTGCTGCGGTAGCGTTGTCGCCTCACAGTTAGACGTTGCCCGTTCGATTCTCAGTTAAAGCGTCTACTGTGTGGCGCATGTGCGAATACGTGTGCGTCCTTAGTTTGAAGGTTGTGCGTTAGGCCCGCAAGCCAACATGTAACTCTGACTCTTTATCGGACGGCGGGACCGGCTTGGTTCCCCTAACCGGGAAAAAAAGCGAAGAACACAGCCAGGGTGGCAGAAGAGTAAACTTTTCCCCCCCATCTGTCTAGAGCCCTAGAATCCCTATCAGAGGGGACAGGGTTTTTTGCAGTGGAAGCTTTGACCCCCTTGGGATCCTGAGATATAGTTTCTGGGTCAGCAGTGGGATTTTTATATAGGAATTTATGAGAATCCAGGACCCTGTAGTATCTGTCTGGCTTAGCAGGTGCAGGGGGTAGAGAGTCAGGGGACAGACCGGACTCTGAAAATACATCATCTACAATGTCTAGAACAGGTGGAATAGCAAGGGGTCTGTGCTGAGGAAGAAGTAGAAAGTCTCTGAGCCTTTTCTTAGATTCAGAATAATCTTGGCTCTCCCAGTGGAAATGCTGCCTCATAGTATGCAGTGTTTCCCCAAAAGAATAGTCCTCAGGAGGAGAGGCTGAAGGAATGGATTCTTCAGCATCAGAATCCTCATAGGGAAGCATGGAGTAATCCTGTTCAGAAGAGGAATCAGAGGAAATCGATACCTGAATAGAAGAATCATACTCTGTCTCTTGCCTAGGCCTCTTATCAGGAGGGGGAAGGGAGCCCCTGATCAAAGTAATTAGGTCTTCGGCCATTTTGAGCATCTGTTTTTTGGGCATAGAAGTCTGAGTAGGAGAATGCTGTACTTGTTTCTTTGTTTTTAGAGCTTCTTTAGTCTTTGAAGCTGAAGATGGCTTAACATACAGTTGTGTAGGTCTGAAGACACCCTCAGAAGCCGATGCCTGCTCAGCGGCTCCGGACCCATCTGAGGGAGTGATTTCGAAGTGTCCAACACCTTGAGTATCCACAGGCCCAGTCAGCTCCACGTGGGAGTTGGTAGCAGCCTGTGGCTCTGAGGTAGCGGGTGCCAGGGGCTGCGAAAGTGCCTCACTAAGAACCGGCGACTGGCCTAGAAGAGGCTTCGTCGTCGGTTTTGGACCTCGGATGCCTATCCTTGTCCTTGTGTTGTTTGTAAACTGCGGTTGTCTGCTATTCCGACGGCATTATATAATTAAATCTTCGGCCAAAGTAATGAAATGCAAAATCGAACTGACGCTTGATAGTGCGTTGGTTAAATCCAGCACAAAACCGACAGCTAGCAATGTTGTGATCAGGGCCTAGGCAAGGAATACAGTAAGAGTGAAAATCCTTATGAGGTATTTGCTTCCCACAAGAAATACAATTGTTAACTTTTTCTGACATCGGTCTGGAGCAAGAAAAAAGTTTCCCCAACGGGGAACTTAGCTTTAATGAAGACTTTGGTTCTGAAATTCAGATTTGAAAATCTCAGGAGTCAGCCGACCAGCACTTGCTAACTGCTTTTGCTTCGGGCACTGCGCGGCAAGAAAGACTGAAGAAAATGGCGTTGGCTGCTTCTTTTATACCCCTGGCACACTGACGTCAGGGAAGAGGCGACAGCAACCGACGCCGGACCTAGACTTTGGAATTCTGGCTGACTGAGGGTAGCCTGCCAGCAGAATAACCCAAGAGTAATAACTGCAACAGTGAAACACGATGAACATCAGAGGTGGCTCAGTATTATAATGAGCTGAGATGGCAGAGGCATGAATCTTAATAGAGGAGAAGGATAGGCCAATGTGGAGTAGTTCTGCTAGGAAATCCAGGATTAGGGGTAAGGAGGGCACTGCTTTGTCCTTCCCTAGAGAGTGATTCCAAGAACAGTATCTTTTCCACTTTTCAGCATAGGATTTCCTAGTACTAAGCCTTCTGGCTTCAAGAATGCCGTCCAGCACCTGTTTGCTGAGGGTTGCTGGTGGTGTATTCAAGGGATAAGCCAGACTGCAAGGTTTAGGGATTGCAATTGTGGATGCAAAATATGTCCCTCCTGCTAGGACAGCAGGGTAGGAGTCTGGTGAAGGTGCCAGGATGGCACTGTAGTCAGACTGCGCAAGAGTGGGTACCAGTGCTGGCATGGCCAGTCTGGGGCAATAAGAATTGCCCTTGGCCTGTCCTGTTTTATCTTGATTAGTACTTTTGAGAAGAGGAGCAGAGGGGGAAAGGGATAAATTGAGAGGTTTTCCCATTGAAAGAATAGGGCATCCACCTTCCAGGCCCTGCTGTGAGGGTTCCTGGTGCAGAATTTGCTCAACTGGTGGTTCTTGGGGGAGGCAAATAGATCCACCGCCGGTGTCCCCCACCTCTGGATCAGAAGGTTGAAGGTGTTGGGCTCCAATTTCCACTCTTGCGGGTCTAGAATATTTCTGCTTAAGTCGTCTGCCAGCGAATTTTGTTTGCCTGGCAGGAATTGAGCTTGTAGATGCACTTGGTTGCTCAATTCCACAGGGCCATGGCTAACCTGCAGAGTGGGTAAGAATGGGCTCCCCCTGCTTGTTTATATACCACATAACTGTGGTGTTGTCTGTTTTTATAAGCAGTTGTCCTGGAAGGATTAGGTATCTGAAAGCTGTCAGAGCATTCTGTACAGCTAGCATCTCTTTTTGACTGATGTGCAGGAGAATCTGCGCTGGGCTCCAGTGGCCCTAATGCATTTGCCTGCCATGTGAGCCCCCCCATACGTAGTCTGAAGAGTCTGTTGTCAGGGTTTGGACGGCGAGGGGGTTGAATGAAAAGCAGTCCCTTGTTGTGGTTGCATGCTTCTGCCCACCAAAGGAACTCTACCCTTAGGCAAGGTATGATTGGAATGACTGTTTTCAGGTCCTAAGAATGCTGGCACCAAAGACTTTTTAAGTACCACTGAAGTTTCCTCATATGTAGTCTTGCATATGGAATTAGCAGAATACATGAGGCCATGAGCCCTAGTGCTTGCAGAATTTTTCTTGTCGATAGCTGGATTGTGGTGGCCATTTGTTTGAAGTAGTTTGACAGATAAACCTGTTTTTCTATTGTGAAAAATGCCATCTGGAAAGTTGTGTCCAAGCTTGCTCCCAGGAATACAATCTTTTGACTGGGCACCAGTTGTGATTTCTTTTTGTTGATGGTGTACCCCAATGAAGTGAGAAGGCTTTTTACAAATGCCAGGTGCTGAAGTAGCAATTCCTGTCTGCCTGAATCAGGCAGTCGTCCAAGTATGGGAATTTTTGGATATTTCTCTGCCTGCAGTATGCAATGGCACTTTGTGAATACTCTGGGTGCAGTAGATAAGCCAAAGAGAAGTGCAGAGAACTGATAGTTGATAGAGCCTGCTCTGAAGCGTAGATATTTTCTGCATGACTCACTTATGGGGATGTGCAGATAAGCTTCTTTTAAGTCTAGAGTGACCAACCAGGCATGCTTAGCTAGCATAGGGAGAATCTGTTGCAGGGTAAGAATCTTGAATTTTGGGACCACTAGAAAGATGTTGAGAGTTGATAAATCTAGGATTGGGTGCCAAGAGATCTCTTTTCTGGGCACCAGGAAAATTCTGGAGTAGAAACCCTGCCCCCTTTGTTCTACTGGAACAGGTTGAATAGCTCTGATATTGAGCAGTGAAAGTACTTGATTTTGAGCCTCAGCCCATTGGTTTGGTTTGGAGGTAGGTCTGGAAACCCGCTTGGGGTTGGCAGAGTATGGAAGTAGAATATGCACCCCTGGGATACAATGTTTAGGACCCATTTGTCCTGAGTAATAGACATCCAGTTTTTTGCATGAAGGATAAGTTTTCCTCCTAGGGTCACAAGTAATTGAGCAGGGTTGGGCAGGATAACTGACAAGTCACTGTGAACTTTTTCCATAAGGGAGCGGCTTACCACTCCCTGTTTTAGAGGCGGGGGCACGCCATTCTTTAGATCTCTGCATACCTTGAGACTGTAATCTGGGTGGCCCGTTTCCCCTGGGTTTGGTCCGAGAAGGCCTGAAAGGGGCTGGAAAGGACCAGATTTTAGAAAGCCAATGCCTACTGAATCTAGGTGGTTGCACTTGTAAGAATTCTTTAACAGTTTGCATAGATTTTGCTTTTTCTTCCATCTTTTTAAGAACCTCTTCTGCTTTGGTGCCAGATAAACAGCCCTTATTTAAAGGAGCATCTAGTAATTTGGATTTGACATGGTCTGAGCAAGGTTTGTTCCTTCAGCCAAGCATGCCTTCTTAGTACAGACCCAGTGACTGCAGTCCTGCAAGATGCTTCTAGGGCATCGAAGCCACACTGCAAAGTATGCTTAGTAACTTGGTTTGCAAAATGCATCAGCTCTTGTAAATCTTTATTTTCTGCACAATCTGGAAGTAACACCATTTTTGTTTAATTAGTTCCATAATATGCTGCTGGTTACTTCAATATGTGAAGCTGGCAATTCAATGCCCTGATGGCAAGAGTTGCAGAGGTATATACCCTTCTTACCCCATCTGTCTAAAGCTCTGGAATCCCTGTATGAAGGGGAAGGATTTTTGGGTGTAGTAGCTTTAATACCTTTAGGTCCCTGGGAAATGGTCTCGGGACCCGCAGTAGGATTCTTGAAGAGAAATTTGTGGGAATCAGGTACTCTGTAGTACCCGTTAGGTTTCCTAGGGGCCGGGGGTAAAGTATCTGGAGTAAGACTTGATTCCATAAAGACAATCTACAACATCCAGGACAGTGTGTACAGCTAGAGGCCTGTGTTGAGGCAACTCTAAAAATTCTCTGAATCTCTTTTTGGACTGAGGACAGTCCTGGCATTCCCAGCGGAAATGCTCTCAAAGCATGCAAGGTTTCACCAAAAGAAAAATCCTCTGGAGGGGAGGCAGAGGGAATGGATTCCTCTGCATCTGAATCCTCATAAGTAGATAAGGGCATGTCCTAATAATCAAAAGGGTCAGAGTCATCAGACTCCTGGTCTGTAGAATCAGAATGAAACTCAATTATTTGTCTCTTAGGAGGGGAAGGCTGGCTTCCCCTAATTAGGGTAATAAGGTCTTCAGCCTTTCTAAGCATTTGTTTTTTTGTGGCATGGGAGCTTGAGCATGTGCTTTGGTCATCGGTTTTGTAGGAGTAGTGCATACTCTGGGCCTTAGAAACTCGGTAGTTTTAGCTAAAAACGAAGTTGTCGGTTTAATTCGAACATCGGTAGGTTGGAATACACCTTCAGAAGCTGGTGCCTGCACAGTGGCTCCGGACCCATCCAAGGTAGAGACATCCCAAGGTTCCATAGGCAAAGAAGCATCTCGCAACATACTGGACTACGAATGGGTCTCAGCAGAGGCCTGCAAATCTGTAGAAGTGGGCATCAGGGGCTGCCAAAGGCACCTCACTGAGTACTGGTGGACTGGCGACTAGCTTAACGGAAGCGTCGTCGGCAGTTCTGGACCTATGCTGTCTGTCTCTGTCTTTACGTTTTTTCGGAAGATTGGTAGTCGGATGGCTTATCGAAACCATTTTGGAATACGGAGAACGAGCGCGAAAGAATTTAGTGACAAAGATAGCCTGATAACGAATGGTTCGGGCATTAAGGCACAAAACCGACAGCGAGGGAAGTTGTGGTCTGGGCCTAAACAGGTGACGCAGTAAGAATGAAAATCTCTGTGAGGTATTTGCTTTCCACAGGCAAGACAATTGTTAAATTTTTCTGACATCGGTTAGAGCAAGAAAAAAGGATCCCCAATGGGGTACTTAGCTTTAGAAGACTTAAGGATTACAAAAGTCGAAAACGAAAATTTCAGGTAGCGGCCAACCAGCACTTGCGAACTGCTTCTGTTTCGGGCTCCCGCATGGCAAGAAAGACTAATGTAATGGCGTCGGCTGCCTGTTTTAAACCCTGACGACCTGACGTCATGGAAGAAGCAACAGCAACCGACACAGAAATCTTAAGACTCTGGTATTTGGGCCGACTGAGGGCTACCTGCAGATAACCCAAGTGTGATGACTGCAACAGTGAAACACAAAGAACATCTGGATATTCTGTAAAATTCTGGATATTTGAGAGGTAAGCATAGTCATGGTAGGGCACTGTGTTTATGAAATGGAAGGGGCCATGACAGCAATAAGGAAAGGACAGCATGGAGAAAAGGGGAGGGAGAGACAGCAGCAAGTGAGCGGTGAATACAAATGTTAAAAAAATGACAATACCCCTGAAAGTGCAACTGTCCCATTGTGAATTCACTGTATTTAAGAGTCTATGCTCCAGCAAAGATTAACTACTTTGCAATTCCCTCTACTGGCAGCAATGCCATTTCTCTCCAAGTAAAGCAAATTATTCTGTACTGCCTGGTGTCTTCTTTACTGCCATTTCTGTGAAAAGAAGGTACAACTGTTTTCCCTCATTTCCCTGCAACCTTCCTACTATTTAGAGATCTTCCATCCCTTATCCATTTCTCTAGGTCACTTCTACTGGAAAACTAAGTCTATATTTTACTGAAAGAGGGATAGCCAAATGCTCCATTGGATAAGCTCTTCCATCTAATTTCATCTCCTTGCTGCACACACCACACTAATTTTTTTTTTGGTTAGGCTACTATGGGTAACAGAGCCAAGTAGGCAGGCTGTGGATGTCCGTTATCCTGCATACTGTACTCTGTTGCAGTGGCATGAGGACGTGCATCTCAAAAGGTATTAGGGTAGTAGTACACCATGAGCAAAGTGTGGAAAAAAACTGCATCATCTGAGGCAGCAGGACCTTGACAAACATGTACCCCTGCAAACCATAGCTTCTGCTGAAACTTTGGAAAACGGGTACATAAAATGGTCCTTTACCCTTACGGCCTGAAATAAATGGAAATACGCATACGTTAGACATGACAAAGTCAGTCACAGCCTCCATCTTCAAATACTTAACAGAAATCAGCAAAGAGAAGAAGGCATATTGAACCTGTGTCAAAACAAACACCTGCCATGATACTGGCTGCTTAATATAGACTGCTAAGCATGCCTTCTTTAATTGTTTAACATGAGCTTGGCTGCACAATTTGTCCACAAATTATGGTAAATTGCAGTTGTGAACATCCCTACAGAAGGGTGGCCCTACCACAGAACCAGTAAATTACAAACCGATACTCTGATTAGACTGATTTGCAAGCTATGGAATGCTTCATATCTGACCTCAAACTCGTATCAAAAAATCATATAAGAAGGTTAGACCCACAACAGTCTGTCTTTGTCAAGGGAAATAAGCTTTCTTAATTTAACTTCAAAAACACTACACAGGCTGCTGACAGATGTCATTCCATTCAGATAGTTTATCTGGATCTGGCCAACACATCTGACAATATACTCCAAGATGGCATTGGAAACACACTATGTACTTTAAAAGGAGACCAATGTGTGGTGAAGTGGATAGTCAACTGGCTGAAAGCTATCACATCATTAAGCTGGCAGGTACTTCCTAAGAAAGTATTGGAGTAACTAATGGTACTCCCGAGGGTAAAAGTACTGTGATCCCTTCTTTTCAGCATCTACTCTCATTACTAAACCAGGATCTCTGGTTAACCAAGTTTGCAGAGAACTGCAAAAGTACAGTTGTGTACACTTAACATAAATTTAGATGTCCGAGTGTATTCACTGTTGCAGTCATTACATTTGGGTTATCTGCCTGCAGGTAGCCCTCAGCCGGCCTGAATACCAGCATCTTGGAGTCCTGCGTCAGATGCTGTCTCTTCTTGCATGACGTCAGGTCGTCAGGGGTATAAAACATGCAGCAGACGCCATTACATCAGTTTTTCTTGCCCCAGATATCAGGTGCCCCCATAATGGGAAGCAATTATATGTTATGTTATACCTCCATCAAAAAGCAAATGCACCAGAAAGCTTAAATACACCAAACAAGAAGGAAAGGTAGAGCCAAGAGAAGTCAGGGGGCTGGAGGAGGGTAACCAGGACTGCAACAGTGAATATACTCGAACATCTACATTTATGGTAAGTGTACACAACTGTACTATGTTCTTCGTGTTTCACTGTTGCAGTCATTACATTTGGGTTGATTCCCAAAGCTAAGGAAGGGAGGAGAAAGTCAGAGAGCATTAGGACCAGCTAATAAGCCCTGCAAGACTGCAGTGGCAAAACCAGCTCTGGATTTAGAAAAAATAGGCATGTGGTAATGCTTGGTGAAGGTATGTACAGAGCTCCAAGTAGCAGCTTCTAGGATGTCCTTGGTAGGGACTCCTCTGAGGAAGGTTGTAGAGGTAGATGCAGCCCTGGTGGAAAGTGATCTTATCCCCTGTGTGGTAGGTTTTCCATGGTGCTTATAGCAGAAATTAATGCAATGGGCTATTCATTTAGAAATGGTTTGCTTTGAAATGGCCTTCCCCTCTGCCCCTGCAGCAAAGCCAACTAGCAACTGTTCAGATTTTCTGAGTGGCTTAGTCCTGTCCAAATAAAATCTAAGTTGTCTGTGCACATCCCAAGAGTGCAGCATTAGTTCACCTTTATTTTGTGGATTCGGGAAAAAGGTAGGCAAATGAATGGACTTATTTAGGGCCACACTAGACACCACCTTGGACATAAAGGAAGGATTGGTCCTGAGGGAAACCCTGTCTGCATGGAAGATAATGAAGGGCTCCACTGCCATAAGGGCCTGTAATTTAGACACTCTTCTTGCTGAAGTGATGGCTACAAGGAAGGCTGTTTTCCAAGAAAGGAATTTCAACTCTGCAGTTGCAGCTGGTACAAATGCAGGGAGAGTGAGCTTTTCCAATACAAAGTTAAGGTCCCAGGCTGGAGTAGGGGCTCGCCTGGAGGGGAGGGGGGGGGGTGCTTAAATTTTTGGTCCCTCTGAGGAATTGCTTTAGCAGGGGGTGAGAGAAGAGGGTGGTTCAGTATTATAATATGCTGAAATGGCATGAATTTTAATTGATGAGAAGGATAGGCCCTTGTGGAGCACTTCCGTTAAGTACTGAAGAATATGAGGTAAGCTGGGCATTGTTGTGCCCATCCCGTCTAGCTCCAGGAACAGTATATTTTCCACTTTTCAGCATCAGATTTTCTAGTACTAGGCCTCCTTGCTTCCATTATGACATCTAGCACCTGCTTACTAAGGGATGCTATTGGGGATCTCAAAGAATTAGCCAGGCTGCAAGGTTCAGGGTTTGAAGCTGAGGGTGCAGAATCTGGCCTGCCTGCTGGGACAGCAGGGAAGGTGTCTGAGGTAGGTGCCATGGTTTCAGCAGTATCACACCGCGCAAGAGGGGGGACCAATGCTAGCGTGGCCAGTCTGTTGCAATCAGTATTGTCCTTGGCTTGTCCTGTTTGATCTTAAGCAGAACTTTCGAGAGGACAGGCAGAGGGGGAAAGGCATAAACCGAGAGGCTTTCCCAGGTAAAGGACAGGGCATCCACTTTCCAAGCTTGACTGTGGGGAGTCCCTGTGCAGAATTTGTCCAATTGGTAGTTTTGAGGGGAGGCAAACAGGTCTATCTCTGGAGACTCCGATTTGTTCCTCAAGAGGTTGAATATTTTTGGTTCCAGTTTCCATTCGTGTGGGTCCATGAGATTTCTGCTTAGGTCGTCTTGCCAGTGAATTTAGCTTGCCTGGCAGGAATTGAGCTTGTAGGTGCACTTGGTAGCTCAAGGTTGTATTCCACAGAGCCATGGCTAGTCTTGCAGAGAGGGTACGAGTGGGTCCCCCCGCCCGCTTGTTTATGTACCACATAACTGTGTTGTTGTCTGTCTTTACCAATAATTGTCCTGGAAGAATGTGGTCTTTGAAGGCTGCCAGGGAATTCTGTACAGCTAACATTTCTTTTTGATTGATATGCAGGTGCATCTGACTCTGGTTCCATTTGCCATGAATGCACTGCCCTGCCAAGTGAGCCCCCCATGCATAATCTGATGCATCTGTTGTTAGGGTTTGGGCGGCAGGTAGTAGAGTGAAAGGGAGCCCCTTGTTGTGGTAGCAGGCTTCTGCCCACCAAAGGAACTCTGTCTTTATACAGGGAATAATAGGAATCATTGATTCCAGGTCCTGAGAAAGTTGGCACCATAGGCTTTTTAGATACCTTTGTAGTTTCCTCATATGTAGTCTTGCATATGGAATTAGTAGAATGCAAGAGGCCATGAACCCTAGGGCTTGCAGAATTTTCCTTGCAGATAGCTGGGTCTTTGTGGCCAGTAGTTTGAAGTAGGCTGTCAAACTTGTTTCCCTGGAGTGAGGAAAGCCATCTGGGAAGTTGTGTTCAAGCTTGCTCTCAGGAATATAATCTGCTGGCAGGGTACTATGTGAGATTTCTTTTCATTTATGGTATACTCCAGTGAGGTTAGAAGCTTCTTTATGAATGCCAGATGTTTTAATAGCAAATCCTGGCTTTCTGCCTGAATCACACAATCGTCCAGGTATGGGTATATCTGAATATTTCTCTGCCTGCAAAATGCAATGGCTGGAGCTAGACACTTTGTGAAGACCCTAGGCGCAAGTAGATAAGCCAAAGGGAAGTACAGAGAACGGACAGTGCATGGAGCCGGCTCTAAAGCATAGGTATTTTCTGCAAGATTCCCTTATTGGAATGTGCAGGTAAGCTTCTTTAAGTCTAAGGTTGCCAACCAGGCATCTTTGCCTAGCATAGGAAGCAGCTGTTGAAGTGTTAGCATCTTGAATTTTGGGATTACCAAAATGGTGTTTAGAATAGAGAGGTCCAAGATAGGACGCCAGGAGCGGTCTTTTCGGAGTACCAGGAAAAGTCTTGAATAAAAACCTTGTCCCCTTTCTTCTGCTGGGACAGGTTGAATAGCCCTGAAACTTAGAAGACAAAGAACTTGCTGTTGACCCTCTGCCCACTGATTTGAGGAAAGGTCTGGCCAACCATTTGGGGGTGGTAGGGTGTGGAAGTGGAATCTCTATCCTTGGAAAACTAGATTTAAAACCCATTTGTCCTGGGTTCTGAGTTCCAAGTTTTTTGCATGCAGGGCGAGCCTTCCTCCTAAGGGAGTAGGCAGTTGAGCAGGGCTTGGAAGGGTTAAGGTTAAGTCATTGTGACATTTTTCCGTAGGGGAGTGTCTTATTACTTCCTGCTTTGGAATTGGGAGCCCCCCCACTGCTTAGGTCTGTGCGTAGCCTGAGACTGTAACCTAGGTGGTCTGCTGTTCTTGGGTTTGGACTGAAGGCCTGAAGAGAATGGAAAGGACCAATTCTTTGAAGGCCAATGCCTACTAAATCTGGGAGGCTGTACTTGCAGGACATATTTAACAGTTTGCATAGCTTTAGCTTTTTCCTCCATCTTTTTGAGGATGACTTCTGCTTTATTGCCAAACAGGCAGTCTTGGTTTAAGGGAGCCTCCAGTAATTTAGCTTTAACATGCTCTGGCAAGTTTTGCTCCTTAAGCCAAGCATACCTTCTAAGTACAGAACCAATGACAGCAGCCCTGGAAGATGCTTCTAAAGAATCAAAACCACACTGCAAAGTATGTTTATCAACTTGTTCAGCAGAATACATTAAATCCTGTTATTCTTTGTGTTCAGCACAGTCAGGAATCAGCATCATTTTCTGTTTAAGTAGTCCCATAATATGCTTTTGGTACATTAGCATATGAAACTGGCAATTTAAAGCCCAAATGGCCAAAGTAGCAGAAGTGTATACCTTCTTACCCCATCTGTCCAAGGCTCTAGAATCTCTGTCAGAAGGGGTAGGATTTTTGGCAGTAGTAGCCTTAATGCCCTTTGGACCTTGGGAAATGGTCTCTGGATCCGCAGGAGGACTCTTGAAGAGGAACTTGTGAGAGTCAAGTACTCTAATACCGTTCAGGTTTTCTGGGAGCTGGAGGTAAAGTGTCTGGGGACAGGCTACATTCCAAGAAAGCCTCATCTACAATGTCGAGAACAGGAGGGATAGCTAAAGGCCTGTGTTGAAGAAGGAGTAAGAATTCCCTAAGCCTCTTTTTGGAGTCAGAGTAATCCTGGCTTTCCCAGCGGAAATGCTCCCTAAGAGTGTGCAAGGTTTCCCCAAAAGAAAACTCTTCTGGAGGGGAAGCAGAGGGAATGGAATCCTCTGCATCAGAATCCTCATAGGTAGATAAGGGCAAATCCTGGTAATCAGAAGAAACAGAAATATCAGAATCCTGATCAGAAGGAAAATCAGTTCTAAGTCTCAGAGAGGGAAGGCTGGTTTCCCCTAATTAAAGTAATAAGGTTTTCAGCCATTCTAAGCATTTGTTTTTTAGGCATATGGGCCTGACCATGCCGTTTGGACGTCGGTTTTCTAGGCGTGGGTAGAGTTTTAGGCCTGGATGAAGAAGATGGCATTGGTTTAAAATGCAAGTCTGTAGGCCTGAATACACCCTCAGAAGCCGGTGCCTGCACAGCGGCTCCAGACCCATCCAAGGTAGAGACATCCGCAGGTTCCATAGTCAAAGAAGCATCTCGCAGCATACCGGACTCTGAATGGGTCTCAGTAGAGGCCTGTGAATCTGAAGTAGTGGGTATCAGGGGCTGCGAAAGTGCCTCACTGAGTACCGGTGAACTGGCAACTAGCTTAACGGAAGCGTCATCGGCAGTTTTGGACCTATGCGGTCTGTCTCTGTCTTTATCCTTATATCGGTAGTCAGATGGCTTACCGAAGCCATTTCTGGGTAGTTATACAGTACCAAAATAATTTGCTGCAAAATAGACCGACGACGAATAGTTTGGGGGTTGAATAAGGCACAAAACCAACAGCGAGAGATGTCGTGGTCTGGGCCTAAGCAAGGAATGCAGTATGAATGAAAATCTTTATGAGGTATTTGCTTTCCACAGGTAAGACAATTGTTAACTTTTACTGACATCGGTTAAGAGCAAGAAAAAGGATCCCCAACAGGGTACTTAGCTTTTTTGAAGACTTCAGTTCTGAAACTCGAAAACGAAAATTTCAGGAGTCGGCAAACTGGCACTTGTGAACTGCTTCTGCTTTGGGCACCACGTGGCAAGAAAGACTGATGTAATGGCGTCGGCTGCATGTTTTATACCCCTGACGACCTAACATCATGGAAGAAGAGACACCATCCGACCCAGGAATCCAAGACTCTGGTATTCAGGCTGGCTGAGGGCTACCTGCAGGCAGATAAACCAAATGTAATGACTGCAACAGTGAAACCGAAGAACATCTGCATGTTATTGTCAAATTTCCCTCTGATACTTGTTCATTACAACTGGAATTAATCCTTGTAAACTAGTGGTCTACAGAAACAGGGCTAAATTTAAATGCAAAAAAAAGTATAGCATAGTTATATTTGGTATGCTGACAGAGAGGAGAATTGCTTATAAGTCAGCCAATACCCCATTCCAAAATTATTCTATAATCAAGTATCCTGGAATTCAGGTTGACAATTCCCTCTCCCTTGACCATAATGTAGCAGTAGTAGACAGAAAATCCTTTTGTTTAGCCCAACTATTATCTACAAGCATATCATCCATTTCAAAAAGAGTGATCATCCCTGTTTCATAAATTCTAATTAGACCAATTACTGAGTACAATACCCCCTTTTGGGATTCACCCTTCTAGATTAAGCAACTGGAAAGACACCAGAGGTTTCCAACTAAGTTGACTGCTGCCCTAAAATCCTTGTACAACCTGGAAAAGTCTGAAGTGCTACCTCTTTACTCGATTTCTTACAGGCTATTGGGTGGCAATCTGTGCCTTCCATTCTTAGCCATGAAAGACCCCACCCTCCATGATCTCTGGTATCCTCACAAGTTGAATAGCTTCAATAATATAAGACCTACGGACTTGAACTTCTATCAGATCAGTAAGAAGCTGTAGTGACAAATTTATTACGCCTACCCCACCTCTGGAACAAACTTCCCTTCTACCTCAACAGCAAGTAGAAAATACGATGGCACAAGTGGTTCCTGTCAAATATTCAAATACAGCTAAAAGAAAGTCAAAGTATAACTTATAAATTATTAAATACAATCAGCTAGCCTGAGGTTTACCTGTGGATTTATACAAAAGCCCCGTCAAGGTTCCTGCTGCTATTGTGTTTAGGTCATCTTCTGCACCTCTTGTTTTCTCTATAACAACTCCAAATGCACTGTAGAGCAGAGCTGAAAAATATAAAGACAACTAATTCAGTCAGCGTCTTATTTCACAAGTCAATACTCATAGGATTTTACTGCTTTCTGAAAGGGCATGCCACAACAAAGTGCAGTACAACAGAACTTAAGCATTCATAAAAACAAATGCTAGCAGAAATGTTTTGAGATTACAAAGTTAGAGTGGTGCCTAGCTCCATGGTGCAGAAGGATGGAGTCCCGACAATGACCCAAGTGACTGGGGTTCAATTAACAGCCTCAGTACTGAAGGAACCAAGGTGGGGGGGTGAATCGTTGTCAGACACTCACCTCTCCCAAGGAGAGGAAAGGGTCTGCATAACTTCCCTGATGGAAAATGGGGGAAACCACTACTCCACACACGGAGAAGCAAGACTGCTTGGTGAGTATGGCCCCTGCAGAAGTGAGGGGTGTCCTCCGTGAACAGCACAGTACATGTCACTCCTCGGTGCCTTGCCAGATGCATGAAAGTTAGGGCCAAAAAAATTTAAATTACTCTTTACAGCTGTCTGAATGACAGACTCCCTCCACTGACCTTTGGCCTGGTGATGGGGAAAGAACTACTGATCATAGAGGGGGATAATGACTGGCAAACAATGGGGGCAAAGAATGATAATAAAATACATACAAACATAGAAAAATAAAGCTACAAAGAGGCAAAGAGCAGAGTGAAAATGAGAGGCTATGCCAGCACACTAATGCCAAGGTAAGGATGCTATCTGTGATGCCAACAACTATGTTTTGACAATAAGCCTTGGTCTCCAGCACAGTTGATAGGAAGGAATAAGCTCAGCTTTCATTTGGAAACTCGCTACTCTGGGTGGGAGAATTAGGATACTCCACAATGCAGATAACCTTCTATGGCAGCTAAGAGCTCATATGCAGACTGGGCATGTAGAAAATGGCTGGTTTAGGTGGTGGGTGATGTGAAAAGAGGCAGTTGGAACACCTAACCAACCTACAAAAGGGATCACTGTCTGCAGTCCTGCCTTCTTTCCTCCAGTATGATAGTTCCTTTAGCAACATTCAAAACAGAAGACATGAAATAGCTTGTTTGTAACATCTCAAAGCTAAGAAACACTACTATTAAAGAAAAGAATGCATACACCTCTGAGATCAAATCTGGTTAATTTCCATCTCACAAACATCTGTAATCATATCAACCAGCTGACAAATGTCAAAAGCTGTAAAGTCACAGTATAAGATCAGTGAAATCTATTCTGTTAACTGAAAATACCAGCATGGGATCAATTTGAATGCAAGACAGAAGCTGTAAGTTTCACCTTGGTTAAGGAAACTTTCCCTTGCCCTTCTGTTAGCTTTGTTCAAAACACTTAAGCCATGTATACACTCAAACAGGTATAAAAAAAAATAAATTTGCGTATGTAACAGAATACTAGACAAGGCCAAATAGATCTCACATTCAGTCACAGACCTTTCTCTTCACAATGTTCAAAGTGATGCATTTGAAATGCTTTTGCCCAGGGTAAGTGTGCATGGGGTAGATGAATAGTCAGATTTTTGCTAAGATTTAATCTTCTTATTTTTAGGAAGCTCTGGGAGTGATTCATCTAAACAACTTAAGAGAAGATACTTCACAAAATGATGCTTAATGACAACAGACAGTAAAGGGGGGGGCGGGTTATATGGCCAATTTATCAGAAAAGGGAGGCAAGAGGTACACTGGGTATAACATACAACAGGGTGAGAAAGTTGGGAAATTCTTAGATACTTAGCCCTTCTACTGACTGTCCTGGAAGTCTGGAACTGACGTAAAGCAAACTAAAGTCCTGAACTAGTCTGACTCTCACTCCCTCACAAGAAACAAACTTGGGTTTAATCCCAACAGTTAGACCACTTACAGGACTTCCAAGATGGAAACATGTGGATCAACATGATGATTATAGAGTTTTCTGGTGTGAAAGCTGACATCGAGAAATAACCCAATAAAAGCTACCAATTTGAACTTTTCTCATAGGGTTAACTTTAATGTTTACTGAAAGCAAAAATGCTGTTTATCACATCAAAGGGAACAGAGGAAAAAAAACCCAGCAATTACAGTAAATGGGAACACAAGCTGTAACATACACTTTAGCATAGCTAACCTGAATTTCAGATTAGGTAATGCCTTTGGGTACAGCTGTCAATCTGAGGCAACTACTCCCATCTGGAGAGGAACATTTTTTTTTTTTTTTTTAATAATAATAATTGCAGTTTTGTGTTTGTTCTAAATAAAGAGAGAAGATGGCTCTGAAATGTGTTTACATTTTTTTGTTTGATTTTCATTGAAGAAAAACGTCTTGGAAAAATGTGACATATGTTCAAATGGATATCAGAAGATGCAACTACACAACAGATCAGCCTCCCAAGCATTAATTTATGCATGCAACGTAAAAGTTGGAAATATGCATTCAAAAGAACTGTCATCAATGATAGGTGAAGTAGTAGTCATCACAATGACTACCCTTGTGCATAGTTATTATGGAATGAGACTGGCCTTACAGGTAGACAAATCACAGGTAGGATCATTTGTTAAGAAAAAATCATAGTGGAGAACTGTAAAAAGGGGAAGAATATAGCAATAACCCACGCCTGGTGTGTAGGTATTACTAACCCCGGTTGCGGTGGCGTGGTTTTGCGGGCCCCTAGGACCAAACAAAGCCAAAACGTACCCACCAAGTACCTTAGGGCCACCCAGAAGTGGGTTATTGCTATTAAGAAATGATTGCTATTAAGAAAAAAAACTATCTAACTTAAATAACAACTAGTGCTGGCAATCATTAGCTGCCCTTGAACGGATCTGATAATCTACAGTATGGCATGGATTTATTACAAAAAAGCATTTGATAGTATCCAACATTCATAAATAAAGAATGCTTAAAAATGTGTAAGATACACCCTACACTGATCAACTACATTACAGTGACCATGAAACAGTAGCAGACCACTTTGCAATTAAACCATGATAAAGAACAAATTATTATCCCAGGGAAGAAACTTCAAAGGGGGATAATTCCAGGGTGACTCTCTGTCACCACTGCTATTCTGCCTTGCCCTTAACCCATTAAGCTGTCTACTTAACAGCTTAGGACATGGCTATAATTTGGCTCCTAGAAAATAAAGCATAAACACTTCTCATATTCTCTTTGTCGATGATTTAAAACTGTAGAGCTCATAAGATGAGGAACTGAAAGCACAACTGCAGGTTGTCAAAACTTTTTCAGTTGATATAAGAATGTCATTTGGTCTTGATAAATGTGCAAAAGTAACCTTTAAAGCAGGAAAACTGCAGCACCAGGAAAAAGATTAGCTGTGTAAAATCTTAACATAACTATAGATGTCCTTCACTTCCATGTTGCAGTATTCTCACATGTGGGATCCTCAGACTCAGGCAACCTGAACATCCGGCTCATATACCAAAGCTTAAGCCTGGCTGCTGTAAGGTATGTGGGACATCACGTGCAGGGACCATAAACCGTGGGCCATAAATATGACGTCCGCATGCACACACCTAAGAACTGAATGCCCAGTCAGACAATAGTCTAAGGGTAGCTGAAGGATGCCATCCAGATAGGAAAAAGGTCCTTTAGGGGGAAGAAAGGAGGGAAGAAATACTGCAACATGGAAGAGAAGGACATGTATAGCTACAGTAAGATTTTCCAGAACTTATCTATGCCCTTCTACTCTCATGTTGCAGTATTCTCACATGTGGGAGAGCACCACAGCTGACGCAGAGAAAAGGGTGGAGGAAAAAGTACCAGTCTCCAAGAAGCCAAGGAGGGTGGCTTTTGCAAATTCTGCCCTAGTTTGGAGATGTTATCCAATTTACAGTGTTTAGTGAAAGTGTGTACAGAAGACCATGTAGCTGCCTCTAGGACAGCAGCTGTATCAAGGCCTTTATGAAAGGCTCCTGAAGAGGCCACCGCTCTGGTGGAGTGGGCTCTGTGTGGGATAACTCTTTACCATGGAAGGAGTAACCGAAGGATATAGTTTTGCAGATCCAGGAGGATCTGGTCTGTTTGGATACAGCTGGGGTGAAAGGCTACAAAGAGTTGGTTGGACTTCCTGATGTCCTTGGTCATATCCAGAAAAAAACTCAGTTGCCTGTGAACATCTAGGAAATGTAGCACTCTCTCACTGTCATTTTATGGCGAAGGAAAGAAGGTAGGTAAATGGACAGACTGGTTAAGAGACAGTTCACTGACCACTCTGGGCATGAAGGAGGAGTTAGTACGAAGAGAGACCCTGTCTTTATGAAAAATGGTGTAGGGTGGAGTAGCCATGAAAGCTTGCAGCTCTGAGACCCTTCCGGCTGAAGTGAGGGCTACCAACAAGACAGTTTTCCAGGTACACATCTTTAAAGTAGTGGAAGCTGCTATTTCGAAGGGGACAGAAGTAAGTTTTTCTAGAACAAAGTTCAAATCCCAAGGGGAAGGAATATGTTTCTTTGGTGGTCTGATGTGCAGAACCTCCTTAAGAAAAAGCTTCACCTCCAATCTTGATAACAGGGGTGGATCTAGAAATAAGCACGCTGAAATGACTGACAAATTAAACTTTCACTGTAGAGTATGAAAGCTCAAATTTTAAGAGCTCACACACCTAGGCCTAAACTAGATACACGTATTCTTGGAAGGGGTCTAGTTGCCTTTCAAGACAACAGGAAGAGAACCTTTTCCATTCTGATAAATAGGATCTCCTAGCAGTAGGTTTCCTGGTCTCCTGCAGGACAAATAGCACATCCTCAGACATTTATCACCCACAGAGTAAGGCTGAGGGTTTGCAGATGAGGGTGGATGAGCGATCCCTTCTATTGTGTCAGAAGGTCCACCTTGTGAGGTAACTTGTGGTAATTGCCCTTGGCAAGAGATACAAGGAGGAACCAATGCTGCCTTGGCCAATAGGCAGTCACCAGCAAGATTTTTGGCTTGCCCCGCTGAATTTTCAGTGGGACCTTCAGTATAAGAGGGAAGGGAGGAAACGCACACAGGAATATCCCCTTCCAGGAGATTGTGAAGGCATCCACTCCCCACGGTTGTGTTGAAGGAAGCCTTGAGCAGAATAGCCATAGTTGTCTGTTCTGAGGAGAGGCAAACAGATCCATCTGTGGAGTGATCCACTGGTGGACAGTATCTAAGAAAACATCTCTGGGTAACATTCATTTGTGATTTTGAAACAATGATCTGCTGAGGGCATCTGCCTGATCATTGTCTTTTGATGGAATGTAGACCACCTGTAATGTTACACTGGGATTGAGTGGTCAACTCCCATGCTTGTATGGCCAGCCTGCAAAGTAAACAGGATCTGGTCCACCCTGCATGTTCATGTACCACATCACTGTGGTGCTGTCTGTGAAGACCTGGAGGGGGCCTGGGTGTAGGAGAGGGAGCAAAGTGTTCAGAACTAGGAGAAGAGCAATCATTTCCCTCACACCAAGGTGTTTTTTCCAGAGGGAGGGCTCCTACTGAGTTTGTACCTTGAGGCCATTCACAGTGGCCCCCCACTCCAGATCCGAAGCATCTGTGTACATGTGTTGAACTGCCTTAATGGGCTGTGGGAGTCCTGGATTCTGTAGGATTTGCTGGATCCACCACCTTAACTCTCGTTTCAGACAGGGCAGGACGGGCACCTAAGTCCAATGGGTGGTTGTGTTGGGACCAGACATTCTTCAAGTCCCAGTGGAACTTCCTCATGTGTAATCTGGCAAGAGGCACCATGGGAAGAGCGGCTGCCATTAAATCCAGAAGGTGAAGAAATTCCCTAGCTGAGATGTAGGTAACTAGGAGTACATTTTGGAAATGGCTACTGGGAATTACCGTAGATAAACTATCATTTGACCAACATATTCTAAATGCCATTAAAAAAACTCATTTCAAACTAGGAACACTCTATAGACATAAAAACTTCATGGACCCAAATACTAAAAAGGCACTGCCAAATACTTACCTGATTCCTGCTCTACTTTATGGTGCTCCCATTTTTACTAATCTACATGCCTCTCTCAAAACAAACCTGCAGTCTTGTTACTGTAAAACTGCTAAATATGCCACTAACACAGCTCATCGATCCCACCACTGCAATGCCCTTAAAGAGCTCAACTGGTTAGAATTCCCCCACTATCTTAACTACCTACAACTATCAATTGCACACAAACTAATACACAAATCTTATAGCTGTCCAGCCCTAACATCCATTCTCCACACGTACACTCCCACCAGAAACCTCAGATCAAATAATAAACTAAATGACATACACAAGCCCAACAACAAGACAGTAGGCGAGGGTCTCTATTCGTATGTCACTGCTAAAACTATGAATAACCTACCAAATGAGATCACTAGTATAGACAACCCCAAGAAGTTCACACACACTAAAAATATACCTCTACAATTCCTGGCCATGCCTGTGTTCAGCCTAATATCTGTATACCCCTCCCTCCTTGGTCTTCTTTTCCTTCTCTCCTCTCATCCTTCCACTCACCCTCTTGAATCCTACAAACTTCATTTCTCTTTGCTCATTCCACTAATTCTTTCAGCTTTACTATACCATCCACTAACAGCTATCTGCCCCTTTCTCTTCTAAGCTACTTAATACAACACAGCATATAACCTCCTAGTAAAATGCCACTCACTTAACTTTTTTCTTTTGCTATTACCCACCAAACTCTGTGTTCTTCCTCTTCAAAACCATAATGTTTCTATGCATCTATTGTAGTGACCATTAAATACTTCCTAAAAATTATTTCAAATGTAAAAGTATTTATGTACATTTCTTCTACTACATAATGCTGCTTCTAAAATTATGTAATGATGTCTTGTATTGTGATGATATATTAATTGTTGATTATGTATTTTACTGTTGTTGTCTTAATATTTGCTGTTGGAGTGTTTCTCCCTGGGCCTCTGCTGAAAATGGGTTTCTGACCCAGTCGGACTTTCCCGGTCACTAAATGTCAATAAATAAATAAATAGAGAAGTGACTTTTTTCTGGTGGGAGGAAGACCTTCATCAGATCTGTCCATATTCTGCAAACCAAGAAGATTTGGTCTTGGGATGGAGTGAGGGAGGACATGAGTAGGTTGAATGTAAAACCCAGACTTCCTAGAGAGAAAAAGTGAATTGCAGGTGACTCTGAAGAGTACTTGCTTCTTCTGCTTGGATAAGGAGGTTGTCCAAGTATGAGAAGATCTGTATGCCTTTTGCTCTGTAGAAGGCTACTGTTGGGGCTAGGCACTTTGTAAATACCCTTGGTGTTGTAGACAAGCCAAAGGGCAAGGTAGTAAATTGATGGTGCGAGGATTGCCCTGCAAAACAGAGGAATCTCCTAAAGCCTGGGTGGATAGGGATATGAAGATATGCCTCCTTCAGGTCCACTGTGGCCATAAAGCCCTAAGTATCAAAAGCGGAAGAATGATTTGCAGGGATAGCATGCGGAAGGAAGGTACATGCAGGAAGGGGTTTAGCATGGACAGGTCCAGGACTGGCCTACATGGGCCATCTTTTTTTGGAACCAGGATAAGTTTGGAGTAAAAACCTTGAACCTCTTGTCCTGGTGGGACCCTCTCTAAAGTTCCTTGTAATAGCAAATCCTGAATGACCAGGGGTATCACGTTTTCTTGTGTTTTTGCAGGGAGGGACATGCCTTTTGGAGAAGGCTTCTCTTGCCAGGTCATAAAGTACCCTTTTTCCACTACTGATAGGACCCATCGGTCTGAGGTGACTTGTTGCCACTGGGGAAGACAGTGAGAAGCAGGCACAAAGTGGGAGATGGTGAAGGGTATTTATTTAGACAGTCACACACTGTTAAGTCTGTTTGGAAAGGGCTGCCTGGGAGTGTGAGAGGAGTTAGTTCTAGTGGATGAGGGTTTTCTGGCCCCTTTCCTTGGCTTTGAAGAGGAGGAGGGTGCAGGTGCCCTCCTAACAAAGCTTGGTTTTGCTGGGTAGTTCCTACAGAATTTAGGAACTGGGATAAAAGTACATGCTTCAGGTCCTGCAGTTCTTTGCTTTTTTTCCTGCAAATTTTTGAAAATGTTCTGAAGACTGCTTACCAAAAATTAATTTGTTGTCCAAGGGGGGGCATCCAAGATCTTGTTTTTGAAGTCAACTGGCAGAGGTTGAAGTCTGAGCCAGGAATACCTATGTAAGACAGAAGCAGATGCAGCTGACCTGGCTGAGGCTTCAGCAGCATTGTAGCTGCATTTTACTAAATGCCTGGCTACTTGCACTGCTAAGAAAAGTTTTGAGGCAACTTGAGGCTTAACTGGGGAGTCGGGCAGAGAAAAAAGTAGACTACTGGCCTGTGAAACTAGATCTAGGGCATACATTACCATACGAGTCTGGTAATTGATAGCCCTAAAGGCCAGGGTTGAGGAAGTGTAGATCTTCTTTCCTAGCCTGCCCATCACCTTGCTGTCCTTATCTGATGACAGCAGAGATGAAGATGGGATCTGCCTAGATTGTTTGTCAGCTGCCACAGCAATCACAGCTGGGTCTGCCATGGGAGATTTGATGAGATATTTTATCATCAGGAACCTTGTACAACCTGTCTGGCCTTTCTGATGCTGGTGGCTGGGATTCTTGGGTCTTGGAAGCAGAGTCAAAGGTGTCCAAGTATGCAGGAATTACAGGAGGAATAGCAGAGGAAGAGGAGGACTCCATCTACAGAAGCTCATGGCATCATTTCTGCACCTCAGTCATTTCTCACTTGAAATATTCTCTCATCTTGGAGACTGTTTCCCCAAAGGTTATATCTTCTGGTGGGGAGTCCCCTTCCAAGGAGTCTTCATGTGGGGAGCAGTATTCCAGGGCAAAGGTCAACTGGGAGGCAGAAGTAAGAGACTCAAAGGAAGAAGAAGAATCTGTAGAGGTGGTATGAAGCTAGCAGAGGCAGACTTGGAACTTAAAATTGGCAGGGTAGGAGTTTGTGATGCATTAAGTCTTAGGACCATAAAGGCCTAAACCAGTGACTGGGAAAATGCCTGACAGTCAAGCTGATATTCTGGGGGAGATAAATGCCTACTCTTTTGTTTTCTTTTGAGACAAGGAGCCTTTTCAGTTATCTGAGAGGCTAAAGGCCTGGTATCAGATGTCAGGCCTGGGGTCGTTGTGCCTTCCTCGGAAGTGGCTAATGGTGAAGGTATGGGCAAGCCACCCCCCCCCAACATCAGCAGAGACCGACATCAAAGAAACCTTCATGGACGCGCTGGCTGGAGAAGCAAGGGCGGCTTCCGAAATAGTACCCACCGAAGTCGCCAGTCCTATTGGACATTCCTCAGCCCCTAGACCGGAAACTGGCAGGAAGTCTGAAGTTGGAGGTGCAGTGTCAGGCCTAGAGACCTTGGCCTTCTTTTTAAGCACCTCAGCCTGTACGGCCAATTCAGGATCCATTTTGAAGGCATGGCACTTCAGATGTTGGTTTTCTACAAAGGCCTCCGTTTAGACCCATTGTAGCACGTGGGGGCTGGTTGACAGAGCCTATCTCCAGGTTTCTGGATAAACAACTTAGAAAAGTTTTGGATAAATCTGAGGTAGTGTTGAGGGATATATAACATTTTTAAGGGATCTATATAATGCAACCAATGGGGAGAATAGTAAAAGCACTGAGGTCCTGGCAACTCTGGATGTGATGTCATTATTTACATGTATTCCCAATCAGGAGGGGGTAATGATGGTGAAAAGTGCCTTAGATAAATATGGAAAATTTGAATCAAAACAGATGGACCTATTTTGTCTACTTCTGGAATTAGTTATAGACAATAACATTTTTCTTCAAAGGCAAAGTGCTACTGGCAAAAAACAGGAGTTGCTATGGGCACTAGTTGTGCAAACTCCTATGCCAACTTAGTAATGATGGAATGGGAATATCAATACATTCTAAATAATTTTAATCTACATATAAGAATATATCAAAGTTTTGTGGATGATCTTTTTATAGGTTGGCAGGGGGGTGAAGAGAGTTTAGAAAGCTATACCCAATATTTGAACACCAGCAGCAATTTTCTTAAATTCACCCTAAGCAAATCCATGAGTAAAATTGATTTTTGGATGTAACTATAGCCAAGCAAAGAACTGGTCTAACCACCAGCATTCACAGGAAAGAAGGTCATTGTCCCACATATGTGCACAGAGAAAGTATGCATCCACAACACATTTTTAGTATTATTATTAAGGGACCTCATGTTTATCCTGTAATGACAAGGACTTTCATGAGGGACCATGCAGTCTATGGGATGACTATGGGTAGAGGGTATGGACATGTGGAAATGGACAAGGTGTACAGTAAAGCAAATGAGGAAAGATGAAGGAGGACCAAGCCCCATTTCTCACAATGAAATGCTATAGTTAAGTACACTAAAAGCAGCTCTATGAAAATACCTATAGTTATTACTTGTACATCAGAGGTGAATAGGATTAGGGAAGTGGTCAGAAGTAATTTGGCATATTTTACACACTGATGAGAAGGTAAAAGAGCTGGTAGGCCAACAGCCTATTTTTTGTATAAAAACAAAAATAGCCTTAAACAACTTTTACGTTACATTAGATTATACCACAATTTAGGGGAAAGGCAATGGGGTACACGTAAGTGTCAGGAATGTGCATACTGTGACTATAATGATCAGTCTATGTATTTCAAGCATCCAGAGACAGGCTACTTATGAAAACTTAGGGTCTCAGCAGACTGCAATACATAGAATGTTATTTATGCAGCACACTGTATTTCAAATTTTATATAGCAGAACCAACTACCAAATGAGAACGCTTATTATCTCCGTGTCTTGAGACGCTGATATCCTTTGAGCAACCAGTAACAAAATCTCTGCAATGGTCCACAATAGATAAAACTGTTTTAATGTCACAAATCAACAGTAAAAATAAACCAACGGTTAAGCGCTTTCACTTGCTCCACGGCAAGCTTCAGCAGAACTCTGAAAAACGAACCGATTGACATTTAAATAAACTAATCGACACCAAAAATGCTGTTTAAAAATAATTAATTTAAAGACATATAGCATTTACAAAGGTATAAAACTAAAGAACTAAAATTCATGAGCTAAGCGTGTCCCTAGAACCCTAAATAACTTCCTAACGCTTCTACTAGTATAAATAAATTACTAGCAAACATACCTTTAAACACTAAACATAACATCTTCCCATATAATATGTACATATAAAAATAGAATACATTATATTTGTTTCATATGACAAACTATTGAAAATGTGTGAATACAAATGAAAAACTTGCATGAATTGAATAGCTCGTTATAAAAACTTGTTGTAAAAATATAAGAACTACTCATATATAACAAAACTACTCATACGAGAAAACTTTAGTTTATGTACCAAGATTCATAATTGATGTGCCTGAAAATTGTGTTTTGATTTATGGACATTTTTAGACAATCATTCCATAACTAACAAAGGTTTAATGGGGATGACATCATTTAATCCAGGTGTACTAGAATAATCAGTATATACTTGCCACCAAAATTCTTTGTATGATAATTTTATATAGGAAAACTAACCAGAAACTGAAAGAGAGAGTGCGGGATCATTTGTATTGTACGAGAAGAGGGAATGATTGTAGTGCTTTGGCAAAACACACATATTTGTATTCCAAGTTTTACAAATTGTGATGGAGTGTGTGTGTGTGTGAGACTTAATAAACATGACAGAAAATGCAGAATTACAGTGGATTTTAAGGTTAGGAGAGCATAGGGGAATGAGTCTGAATGATCATGTACCCCTAAAACCAGTATTAAAGGCAAAGAAAAGTAGATACATGTATTATTCTGTATTTTTGTGGTTTTACTTACTACTTTATGTGCTGTTTTAGATGCTGTTGCTTTAAAAGTAAATGCCTTGTGGATCAATTAGGATTCCGCATGGTTATGTTGATTGATACTAAAATTTAGTATAAAAGAAGTTAATTTGTTTTACTTTTCTGTCTGACGAAGCTGTGGTAAACACTGAGAATGGGCTAACTTTTAATAAAACCTGTGGATTTTACAACTGCTGAGCCTTGCCTTTCTGCCTGTTATTAGCCGTAGTTTTGCTTGGCATTTTGTTTGGGTATGCTGCTGGAATACACTCACTGCTTTTAGGTTTTCTTGCTGTTTCCACAAACAGTTTAAGGACTGCCAGATGGTTGCGTAGGGTCTTAGGGAAGAATGACTGGCAGATTTTACATGCAGTATGGCCATGGGACAGCCCTAAGCAAAACTAGCAGAGGTCATGTGTATCTTTGTGCGGAATTTGCCAACTGCACTTATATTTTCCCTTCCTAGATGACATAGACAGAATGAGTTAACAGGTAAACAGCAACCTAAGCTTAGCCAAAAAATAAGGAAAGATTCTCCAATGGGGTACTCATCTTTTACATAGTGAGTATCGAGGAGCAGAACAAGAAAGCTGACATTCGACTGCGGCACAGAAGTTCTGAGGTTTGTGCGTGCGGAAGTCACATTTATGGACCATGGTTTATGGTCCCTGAGTGTGACGTTCCACGCACCTTAAAGCAGCCAGGCTAAAGCTTCGGTATATCAGCCAGATGTTTGGGTCTCCTGAGGCGGAGGATCCCACATGTGAGAATACTGCAACATGAGAACAGAAGGACATCATCAGTTTGGGACAAGAAACTGATATAAAAGAATTTGAGCAAGAGGGAGTCTATAAATATTTGAGAATTAAGGATCAACAACAAAACATGAACAAATGCAAAAAAAACTTGGTAAGGAATACTTTGGAAGGCTTAAATTTATCCTGAAAACAGCGTTGACATCTACAAACAAAATCCAAGCTACAAACCAATTTGTTCTTCCTGTCTGCAATCATGGGACTCTACACATCTGCTGACCTCACAAGACCCAAACGTACTGCAAGTTTTGAAACATGAGGAGAGTAAATCTAAAATGACTTCTCTGCTTAATCTAGCAGAAGCATATTGACATCAAGCAAGAATGGAAATTAAACCACAAAAAGATAAAAATCAGGCAGCAACTGAATGTGCCAAAAAACAAAAGAAAGAAAATCAGGTGAAGGACCAGATGAGCAGGCAAGAAGTGTGGAAAATGCATAAATATACTTGCAAGTATAGAAAACGTCTGGAAGAACCTCATGTTGATCAGGAAGGAACACAGGAATGGCTAAGGAGAGGTTAACTCAAACCAAGAGATGAAAGGTTAATATATGCGGCCCAAGATAGTGGGCTATGTACACGCTGGTTTACAAACTCCACTGAACATGTGGGAGAAACAGACAAATGTAGGTTTTATAAAACCGAACTGGAAACAGTTGCACATCTCGTTGCTGGTTGTGACATACTAATGGCAGAAGGACTGTATACTGAAAGGCATAATAATGTTGCACTGGGGATTGCGCAAACATTATTGTAATGAAGTGGCTGAAAAACACTGGAAACATGAACCACTAAGTATCATAGAAATTGATAAAGTTTACATCACATGGGATCACCCATTACCAATAGTTCAAAAGGCAGATGCTGGAAAACTGGATACAGTGGTCCATGAAAAGAAGACAAAAGTATCACTAATCACAGACATTGTCACACCCATTGACTACAGTGTGTTGCGTACAGAGACGCAGGCAGAAACAAGAGCAATGTGGAAGAGATAACCCAGACAGTTCCAGTAGTAGTAGGAGCAATGGGTCTTATAAAAAAGAATCTACAATCGTATTTGGATATGTTACCAATCCATGCAGCCCGTACAAATTGCAGGAGTCATTACTTGGCACACTTACGGGCTCTGCAAAGAGCACTTTTGGATGACATCAAAGACTGAAACAATACTAACTTCATGAAATTTACTCATACTTTGACTTAGGAATGGGGTCCATTCCAGTCATGGTATTGGAAACCCAAAAGATTTGGAGAAATTCAAAAGTAGACAAAAATAGAACTGAATTATAATATGAAGCGTTTGTGCAAAAAAGCAATGCTGTAGAAGAAACGTGGACAGAAATGAGCATGTAAGTTTGACAACATTTTTCAGGATGGACTTTCAGCATAATATCAGGAACAAAGGAAAAGGGGAGTAGTAACACTGACTGCAAAAAAGGGTTCCATCAGTGATACAAGAATGAAAAAGAAAATAAATCAATAGACTTGTAGTACGGTTTTTGCATTCATACTCCATGTAAAACTGTTAAGGGGATTAACAGAATCATGAGAGAAACAATTTTCAGCAGGGAATATCATTTATGGTAGAGGACAGGAACCCGATTTGCAACAGTTTGCTTGGGAGACCTACAAGGGGGAAAACCTAACAAAAGAGGAAACTCAGAAATAACAAATCATTCCCCAAGTTACAAGAATTGGGCTAGACTGGATAGAAATTATACCTGACAGGAGCATGTGTATTTAATTGAAAGCTTTGACACACAGTCGATAACCATTTCAGATCATGCACCAATAAAAATGAAGATAAAGATGCAGAATAATGGGAAATTACAGAAATAAAATGGAAATTGTAGGAACAGTGCAATGCAGAATAATACTTAGGAGGAGAAGAAATGAGGTCTAAGGCAAGGCAGGAATTTTGTAATAAAAGGATGGACTAACAATCAAAGAAAAGGTATGTGACGTATAATGCATGTAAATTGAAAAAAAAAAATGAACATAGCTTGCCTTCTTTTCTGCTGATGTATACTGACCCGTGCCTTAAGTGATAATTTAATAAAAGTGTTTAAAAAAAGATGCAAAGTAATGAATTAAAAACAAGACAATGGCGCTTTTCCACTTCTCTATTAAACAGAAAGCAATTTAAGGAATGTTTAGTGGAAATGACCTGAGAGTTACTACAGAAGACAGACATTTCTTCTGAGGGGATAGCTAGTGAGTGATAAATTAGCATAATGCCTCAGGCAACAGAATGTAGAAAGGATCATCATCAAAGTTAACGAGCCTACAAGAACAAGAACAACCAGGGATCCTACACAGATATTTTAATAAATTATATGTAAGTTTACAATGCACAGGAATGTGGAAACAGAGAGGCACAACTGGAAATATTTACAGAAGACTTAACTATGCTAAGGTTAGAGTAAGATGAGGCTTAATTTCACACTCCTCAAAATCAAGGTGGAATCCTTCAAAGCCACTGGGCCTGTGGAACATACGGCCCAGACCGCAGAATCATTTATAAATGCATTCTATGAACACCTTCAGGAATGCATGGATCATGCAATCCCAAATAAAACCAAGACCCAATCCTCCAAATGCCGACTTCCTGTCTGGTGGACCCCAGCCATAAACAAACTATACAATAGAAGGAGGAAGCTACTACATGATAGAGCAAAATTCCAAAAAGGGAAGGCATCTCTGATCAGTATTAGCAAAAAACTGCGGGCACTCATAAAATCGTCTAAGGCCAGCTTCGAGAGAAAAACTGCACAGGACACTAAGGATAATCACAAGGCTCTCTTTAGTTATGTTAGGAACCTGGGTGGGAATTCCCAGATATGCTCAGAATTAGTCCAAAATGACAAAAAATACACCGAACCAACAGACTTTGCCAACATCCTAGTTGACAGGTTCAGCACAAACTCCCCCCCCCCCCCCCCACCAAAAGGGCAAATATTTATCCCAGCAGAGTGCTGCCCCCCTGACATCTCAGATGCTCAGGTAAGAGCTGCCCTCTCCAAAGCAAAAAACACAGCATCAATGGGACCAGACGTTGTCCCGGGCTGCGTCCTACATGAACTCCAAGAACAGCTAAACCCAAACAAAACTACTGTTCAATCTCAGCCTCACTACAGGATGTGTACCCAAAGAGTGGCGTACAGCAACAGTGGACCCTCTGCACAAAGGTGGTGCCTCAACGTATCCTGGAAACTATCGCCCCATAAGCCTGACTAGCTTGGTCTGCAAAGCTATGGAAAGGATCATCATGGACCTCATAAATAAAGATATTGGGGACCTATAGATACTGGATCCTCCCCAGTTCGGCTTTGTTAAGGGCAGATCCTGCCTCTTAAACCTGGTTGATTTCTTTGAAACAGTCACCAAGGCCATTGATAAGGGGAAGGTGGTCCACACAGCCTACCTGGACCTCGCAAAAGCCTTTGATACAATACCCCACTCGGGCATTATAGATAAGCTCACCAGCTTAAATATAAACGCATATGTCACTAGATGGATTGCAAACTGGCTCAAGGACAGAACCCACATGGTTAGAATTGCTGGAGCCATGTCAGACTCCAAACCAGTTACAAGTGGCATCCCATAAGGCTCAGTCCTGGGACCTCTCTTGTTCGGTATATATTTCTCGGAGGTACAGGCCAACACGGAAGGACTGTGGCTGACTAAGTTCGCAGATGACTGCAAACTGGGCGCCATAATCGACTCTCCAGCCGACACAAGCATCCTCCAAAAGAGCCTCATAGAAACAGACAACTGGTGCCAGAGCCATGGCCTCAAGCTAAACGCCAAAAAGTGTATAGTCATCCCCTTTGGCAAAAACAAAGTGCCCACAAATTACCACATAGGTGGTAATCCATTAAGTATAGAAGAAGTAATTAGGGACCTGAGGACCCACGTTGATAGCAATCTTTCATTTGACAACCACGTGGCCAAAGTGGTTAGAAAAACATTTTATATAGCCCACCTAATCATGAAGGAATTCACATCTAGATCAGGGGAGGTCATCGTGCCTCTTTACTCATCCCTCATCAGGCCCATAATTGAGTACAATGCCCCTTTTGGGATGTACCTTATCAGACACCTGCAGCAACTGGAAAGACCCCAAAAGTACCTCACCAAGAGGATCAAAGGGCTCAAACAGATGCCATATGCTGCCCGGTTAAAGAAACTCCAGCTCTACTCAGTGGCATACTGCCTGCTCAGAGGCGATATGTGCCTGATGTATAAAGCCATGTCCAACCCGGAATGAATGGACATGCTGCACCTCAGAAAATCCAAATCCCATTGAGCTACGTGCTCGAGAGACTTGAACCTCAGCACTGAAATAAACAGGACATGCTGGAGGGACAGATTCATAACCCAGAGGCTCCCTTCACTCTGGAATAAAATCCCAGTCCAGGTTAGGCAGAGTCCCTCATTGACTCTCTTCAAGAGGAACCTTGATGACTGGATGGGAGATCGTAGGTTTACCCCGGGTATCACTTCTGTGTCACTGTTAGACAGAGGCACAGTATACTAACCTCGAAAAAGGGCATAGCAAAATTAATTTAAAATGGGTGGCGAAAGCCAAACACACTCTGGCTAGGCTTATAAATGCCCTAGGGCAGATGGCCTAGTATGAACCTATGCAATGAGGATATCACGTACTGGTAAAGAAAGATCATTCTGCCTGGGAATCAAGGGAACTGGAGTAGCCAAGCTGTGAGCTTCAGGCTGTTCAAGTTGGGATGAATGAGGTTCTGTGGGTGTGCTCCGGGGTTGGATGGAGAATCCATGGTTGATCTAGTAGGTGAGGCCAAAGGAAGGGGAACCAAATCTGACGAGTCCAATATGGTGCTATGAGGATCACCTTGCTCTTCAACCGACGGGCTTTCTTCAGAAACTAGGGAATGAGGGGAAAAGGTGGGAATGCATAAAGAAGACCAGAGGGCCAATCGTGGACTAGAGCATCCCTGGGTGACTGTCCTGGAGGGGGTATCAGGGCAAAGTAGTTGCTGCATTTGTAGCTGATTGGGGATGCAAAGAGGTTGCAAGGACGGCCCCAACGGTCCAATCCGCTATCAAGGGATTCAGGGACCACTCGTGAGGTTGTAGAATGCACCTGCTGAGTCCGTCTGCTACCACGTTGGAACTCCCGGGAATGTGCATTGCTAGAAGAAAACGGTTGGTAGCCATCACCCATTGCCATATCCATCGACAAAGGGGGTAAGATTTGGTTCCACCTTGCTTGTTGATGTACCAGACTACAGCCATGTTGTCTGACTGAATCGCAATCGTCCCAGATGGCAGCAGGGGATGGAATGCTTGCAACACCAGAAGCACCGTCCTCAGCTCTAGAACATTTATATGCAGATGGACTTCCAGTTCGGACTAAGTGCCTTGGAAGGTCTGTCCCTGACATAGCCCCCCCCCACCCCATCAGGGAGGCATCCGTGGTCATTGTGGCCTTGGGTTGCTGGGGGAGAAGGGGCGCGACCATTGTGACAGATTGTGTCATCCACCAATTTAAATCCTGTTTGCACCTGTGGGTTACTCGAATCTTGGCTGAAAGAGGATGCTGAAAAGGATGTCATTGTAGAAGCCTCATACGAAACCTGGACAGGGGAACAATGGTGATGGAGGCTGCCATGGAACCCAACAGCTGTAGGACAGAGTGAGCTGTGGATTTCTCCCTTTAAAGGATTGGAATCAGTTGTTGCTTTATCCTTAAAATTCCGTGCTCTGGAATGGCAGCTCTACAGTTCTGTGTGTCCAAGATAACCCCTATGAATTCTGTCGACTGTGATGGGGTGAGATTGGATTTTTGCCAGTTTATGGTTACGTCTAGCCTTTGTGCAGCGAGGAGACAGTATGCCAGGGCTTCTTCCAGTAGTTGTCTGGTGGGGGCGGAAATGAGCCAGTCATCTAGGTATGGAAACATCAGGAATACTTGAAGTCGCAAGTGAGCTGTAACGACTGCCATGCACTTTGTGAACACTCTGGGGGCTGTAGAGAGTCCGAAGGGCAGTACTCTGAACTGGTAGTGACTGGCTCCCGCATGGAAGCACAGAAATCTTCTTGATGGCCTGTCCACCTTTATGTGGTAGTAAGCATCTTGAAGATCTATCGAGCACATCCAATCGTCTTTTTCCAAAGGCGGGAAGATAGACTGTATTGTGACCATCCGGAATTTTTGTACTCTCACAAACTTGTTCAAAATACTGAGATCCAAAATTGGTCTCCAGTCCCCAGTTTTCCTCGGCACCAAAAATAGTAGAGTAGAATCCGGATCCTATCTGGTCTGGAGGGACTATTTGGATGACTCTCTTTCTTAGCAGCTTTTCTATCTCTAGTGCTGCTTCTTCCCTTTGACTGGATGGAACGTCGGGAAGGTTTTTTTGAAGGGACAGGATAAATATCGAAGGGGATATGATAACCTCTGGTTATAATCCTTTGTACCCAAGAATTGGAGGTGATGGTTACCAGGCAGAAGTACCCTTCCGGAGGAAAGGAGTTGGGCCACTCTTCAGGAGCACTGTTAGGCTTGGCCAGGGACAGAGTCCCTGAAACCCTGGTTACGCGGACCCCCTCTGCCCCAAAAGGAGAGTCTACCCTGTGATTTTTCCCCCTCTGCCTCTAGGGGAGAACTCGACCTGTGTGTCACAGAAAGGACCCTGAGATTTCTTGAACCATATCTTCCCACTCTTTTGGTTTCAGGAGAGAGCACGTTGAGGGGAAGAATAACAGACACCTATGGCATAAAGGGTCTTACCGTCCAGTTCACATCTGGCCAGTGTGCTTTTAACTTTGGGTCCAAACAACGAAGAGGCCTCAATGGGAGCATTAAGAAAGGAAGGCTTAAAGGGTTCCGCAAAATTGCACAAGCGCATCCAGGCGTGTCGTCTCAAGACCGCAGCTGAACCCGCCGCTCTAGCTGCTCCTTCTGATGTGTGAGATACCAGTCGCATAGAGTTAGATATTGACTCAAAGGTGGCCAGCTGAGAGGCTACTTTGTCATGGACCTCATCAGACACGGCACCAGCCAAGGTTTCGGAGAGCTCTGAAATCAGATCCCTTTGAAGCCAGGTAAAGTGTGCCATATAATTCAGGGACCTGATAGTAAAGGTCACTGATGCAAAGGTGCGCTTCCCTATCCTGTCCAGGGCCCGGGACTCTCTGTTAGGCAGATGGACAGTCTGGCTTTCTTCTTCTGCTAGATCCTTTTTTGTTGTGGCTGCTACCACCAAAAAATCCACAGGAAGACCTTTTGACCAATGGGGATCCGTAGCAGGAGGGAACAAAATCTTATCTGGCCTCCAGAAAATAGCTTTGACTGTGTCAGGAGCCTTCCACGCACGCTGCACGATGAGCCGGACAAGTTCATCGGCAGGTGGAGTAACCCAGGAGGTAGGGAGCCGGGCACGAAAAGCCTGCAGGAACACAGACTCCTCAGAGGTCAGATTAGAGTACTGCCAGTCACCTCCCTGTTTAAGGATTTCTAGGATATCACCAAAGGATACCTCAGAGGGTGATCGAGGGGATCCTTCCCCCACATCAAAGTCTGTGTCTTTAGTGAGGGACCCCTCTGTGGAGTACACGTGCTTCCTCTTACACTAACTTTTCTGGTGGACTTCCTCAGGGGGAGAAGCTGGGGAAGACAGCAGAAAAGAGGTTTCCTGTGGGAATATATCCTGAGGCCCTTGCACCCGGTGTCCGCTAGGTGCGACTTGTGAAACCACTGTACCAGAGGAGGGCGGGGGGATAGACAGTCCAGTATCGCCAGAAGCAGTGAAAGCCTTCTCCATCAGTTGGAAGGCTGGTCCACCTGAAGAGGAGTGAATGTACAGGACAAGGGTCACCCCTCCCCTAAGTGGTTCAGCCTGCAGACTCTTCGAGTCCCCAGATGGTTGTGGAGCAGCAAATTACACGTGTCATAACTGTCATCCTGGGTCGTAGCAAAACTTTCCTGCCACAAAGGCAACTGCAGTTCCTTAGTGAGATTCATAAAGGGAACCGCAAAGGGGGAAGACTGTGCTATATCATGGACTTCACAGGCAATGAAGGAGGAGAATAAGAAGGGGTATTTGGAGATGGGTGATCACCTCCCAAGGAAGGATAGGTCCTGGGGTGTGGGATACCTCTGGCCAAGAGCACTTGATCCACAAGAGGCAACACATCATGTTCGGAAAGGCTTCTTGTGGACCTCACGGAGACTGAGGGAGAAACAGGCCTGTCCACAGAAGAGGCAAACTTGGTGCCCACCTCACCAGTCTGCACCGAGAATAATGGTGCCGAGAGAGACTGGACTACTGGTGTCTGCACCGAAGAAGTCATCGGTGCCGAGGTCATGGTCTGCACCGACACAAGGATCGGTGCCGAAGTGGTTGTCAGTATCGAAGCTGGAACCGACAAAATTGGAGCCAACAGAGGCGTCGGTTCCGAGTAAGATGTCGGAGCTGACGTGGTCAAGGTCTGCACCAACAGAGCGGTCGGTGCCAATACAGTAGTAGTAACAGTCTAAACCGAGGAGCCCCTCGGTGCCGATATAGTGGAGGCTGCAGGAAAAGACGGAGCCAAGATCACTAATGGAGCCAAAGGCCTGAGTGCTGAACGTCTAGGCACCGAAAGCACTGGGGCTGACTGAGTGAGCTCTGAAGCAGAAACTTTAGCCTTTTTAGGTTTTGGTTGGCGGGATTCCCCAGCCGGGGACGAAGGCAAAGACTTGGCCTTAGTAAGAACATCCAAAATTTTTCTTATGGGCTCTTGGAGGGATTGAGGCCTCCGATCCAGAAATAGCCTCTGAAAAGGGAGATTTAAGAAGTTGCTTCAGCAACAACTTATTTTTCCTTTCTAACAAGGTTCTGTTAGAAAAATTTTCACAGATAGTACAGGGTGGGTCAACAGATAAATGGGACACCCTCAAACAGTAAACGCACAAAGAGTGTGCATCAGATGTAGGTAATTTGTGTCCACAATCAGAACCCCTTTTAAAACCCGAACTACCTTTCTTATCTGCCATGATACAAAAAGAAGATAGCAGAAAGGGTACCAGCAATGGTACAAAAGAATACCCGAAGGTATGAAAAAAAGGGAAGATTACCAATGATGGTAAGGGGAGAAATACCTCGCGGTAAAAAGTGTAGAGAAAAGAGAAGAAAAACTCAAGAAATTATGGTCGCTAGATGCGATAGGGTAAGAGACAACGAAATAGAAACTTTTCGGACAGAAAATGTTATATAAATGACTATTCTGACAACAAATAACTATACTTGGCTCAAGAGAAGCAGCTTGACACGACCGAATGGCAACGCAGCAAATGAAATCTGAGGTAACAGGGAGAGGAGGATTGTGGGTAAGAGTTTAGGTCAAGAGTTTGTAGCTGACGCGAGCTTGGAAAATGGCCGGCTCGGTTCCGAGGTCGGAACCGATACCCATGCATAAGGAATGAACGAGTATTAACAATATCAGATACTACAGTTATCTGTCATCTACAAATCCCATTGGGTGCCAGTTAACAGAGTTTACTGTATAAAAATGGAACAAAGCGGAAGAGTACATAAAAAAAGGGAGAGTAAGAACATGAAGTTGGTCAAAGCAGAAGTCCAGCAGAAGAGGAGCATCCAACACACAGTCACAGCAGAAGCAAGTATAGTGATATGGCACGCAGAAGAACAAAGGGTCAAAGTGGAGACATTACAACTGAATCCTCATGGGATTGACCCTCGGTGCTGGACCTCAAAGAGCCTGAGTAGTCTAGAATGGTCAAAGGAGGAGGGAAGAAAAATGAAATGGAGCAGTGGCAGAAAAATTGGAATGCAACAGGAGGCCAAGCAGAGGGAAGCCATTCAGAACTTGATAGCCTGGACACACAGGGAGAGACAGGAGAAGAAATGAGAGAGAATGCATGGGAAAACAATGAGCAGATGTAAATCAATAAATTCAATGGTATACAGCCATTGGAGCACGGCTGCATGTCCAAAGAAGACAGAGATGAGAGAGACACGAAAGTCATGCAAGTGACAGGATCAAAGGGGATAAATGAGACTTAAAAGAGACTAATGGGCTCTGTGAACATGCAGTACTATACAAAGGCAGGAAGTATGGTTAAACACACTGATGTCCAACAATAACAGTACACATATTTATCTGTGTATCGCTCTCTATACATATACAAATACATTTATATAGTACAGTTTTGTACCTACCATAAATGTAGATGTCTGATAGATATGCAACTGCAGTCCTGACATATGGGTTGTCCTGCCTCAGGCAGCCCCTCGGTCGGCCAGATTCCAAAGTCTGGGTCCGGTGTCGGCTGTTGTCGCTTCTTCCCCGACGTCAGAGCGGCTGGGGTATAAAATCATCAGCAGACGCCATCTTCTTCAGTGTTTCTTGCCCCAGATGCCAGGTGCCCTCCAAGGAAGGCTAAATTTAGAGAATGCATAAAATGCCAGACATGCATAATAGTAATAAAGAGATGCACCATAAAAGCTATCCCCAGCTAAGTTGGAAAAGGGGTAGTGGACCCAAAAAGGTAAATTACTGAGGGGTAGGAGGGAGGGTAAACCTGACTGCAGTTGCATATCTATCGGACATCTACATTTATGGTAGGTACAAAACTGTACTATGTCCTTCAAGAATGCAACTGCAGTCCTGACATATGGGTAGAATACCATAGCCAAGCTGGGGGTGGTAGGATCTAAGAAAAAGATGGTGTAGCTAAAATACCCTGCAGGACTGCCGAAGCAAAGCCTGCTCAGGATCTGGAGTATAAAGGCAGGTTGTAGTGTTTGGAAAATGTATGCACAGAGCTCCATGTAGCAGCTTCTAGAATGTCCTTTGTAGCCACCCCTCTTAGAAAGGCTGTGGAGGTGGCTATAGCTCTGGTGGAGTGTGGCCTGATATTGGCTGGCACACCTTTTCCATGGAAAGAATAACAGAATCTGATGCAGTGTCCAATCCATTTGAAACTGTTTGTTTGGAAATTGCCTTTCCTTGCACTCCAGCAGCGTAAGCTACAAATAGTTGGTCAGACTTTCTGTTGGCTTTTGTTCTGTCCAAGTAGTAGCGTAATTGTCTGTGTATGTCCAAAGTGTGCAGCAGCTTTTCTCCTTAATTTTGAGGATTGGGAAAGAAAGTAGGCAGGTGAATTGCTTGATTTAGAGACACCCTAGATATCACTTTTGGCATGAATGAAGGATTGGTTCTTAAAGAAACTCTGTCCTGATGAAAAATGAGGAATGGAGGTTCTGCCATGAGGGCCTGTATCTCAGAGACTCTTCTTGCTGAGGTAACTGCCAACAGGAAAACTGTTTTCCAGGAGAGAAAATGCATCTCTGAAGATGCTGCTGGCACAAAAGGAGGAAGAGTTAATTTTTCCAAGATGAAGTTGAGGTCCCATGCAGGCACTGGTGGTTTCCTGGGAGGTTTGATATTCTTTATCCCTCTTAGAAACTGTCTTGGCAAAGGATGTGAAAACACGTGGATCACAGTTGTATTTTGCTGAGATTGCTGAAGTGTGTATTTTTATGGAAGAATATGAAAGGCCACTATGAAGCATTTCTGCCAAGTATTCTAGTATCTGTGGCATGTTTATTACCGATGCATCCTGACCCTTGTTGGCATTCCAGGTGATGAATCTCTTCCATTTGGCTGAATAAGTTTTTCTGGTGGAAGGTCTGCATGCTTCCAGTAGGATCTCTTGAACTTTTTTGGAGAGAGAGATATGGGTAGAAGTCATGGAACCCTCCAAGCTGTCAGGTGCAATGTTTGCAGGTTGGGATGAACAGTCCTGTAATTGTGCTGAGTTAGAAGCAGAGGCCATTGAGGCAGGGGCCACGGCTTGGTGCGAGATATGCTCCTTAGTAATGGATACCAGTGCTGCCTTGGCCAGTCTGGAGCTATCAAAATACCTTTCGGTTGCTCTGCTTTGATCTTCAGTAACACCTTGGTCATTAATGGTAGAGGTGGGAATGCGTAGATTGTCAGAGAATTCCAGCTGAAGGAGAGAGCATCCATTCTCCAGGCTTGAGGATGGTGTGTCCTCGAACAGAACTTCTTCAGATGATTGAGGTGAGAGGCAAAGAGATCTATGTCCAGCCTTCCCCACGCATGAGTTATTTGCGAAAAAATGTCTGGATGCAGCATCCATTCGTGCGGGTCCAAAATGTTTCTGCTTAGACTGTCCGCCAGAACATTGTCCTTGCCTGGAACAAACTGGGATTGCAACTGTAAGTTCAGTTTCAGGGACTTTTCCCAAAGAGTCATTGTTAGTCTGCAGAGGGGGGTAAGAATGAGTGCCTCCCTGTTTGTTTATGTACCACATGACAGTGGTGTTGTCTGTCTTTATTAGCAGATGACCTTGCTGAAGAAATTTTCCGAAGGCCTCGATTGCATGAATCACTGCCAACATCTCTTTTTGATTTATGTGCAGATGCATATCCCGGGGAGCCCATTGCCCTTGCATGCATCTGCCTTCCATGTGCGCCCCCCAACCATGATCTGAGGCGTCTGTTGTAATGGTTTGACTTGCTTGAGGTTTGTTGAAAGACATGCCTTTGTTTAATTGACTTGCTTGTGCCCACCACAAAAATTCCTTTTGAAGATATGGAATGAGTGGTATAATTTCTTCTAAGTTGTGGCTGTGTTGAGACCATAAACTTTTTAGGTGCCATTGTACTTTTCTCATGTGTAGTCTTGCCAGTGGAATCAGAAGAATGCAAGATGCCATGAAACCCAGGGCCTGCAGGATTTTCCTTGCAGTCATCTGGGTGAGCTTTGCTAGGCTTTTGAAGTAATCTGGTAATTGTTCTTGTTTTTCTTCCGTGAGGAAAGCCATTTGTGAGTTTGTGTCCAGTTTGGCTCCTAGAAAAATTATTTGTTGGGATGGCAGTAGTCTTGATTTTTGAATGTTGACTGTGTATCCCAAAGCCTGTAGTAAGTTTCTTATCAAGGTTTGTTTGCTGTCCGCTTGTATAAGGCAGTCGTCCATGTAAGGGTAAATTTGTATCCCCTGGAGTCTGCAATGTGCAATTACTGATGCCAGGCATTTCGTGAATACTCTGGGCGCAGTAGATAAGCCAAACGGCAATGCTGAGAATTGATAATGCTCTGACCCTGCAAGAAATCTGAGGTATCTTCTGCAACTGTGTCTGATTGGGACATGCAGGTATGCCTCCTTGAGGTCCAGAGTAACCAGCCAAGACCCCTTGCCCAGCATGGGAAGAAGTTGCTGTAACGTCAGCATTTTGAATTTTGGCACAATGAGAAAGGTGTTTAGAGCGGACAAGTCCAGTATAGGTCTCCATTGCTTTTCTTTTCTTGGAACAAGGAACAGTCTTGAGTAGAATCCTGGCCTTGTTCCTGAGGAGGAACCTTTTCTATTGCTTTGATTTGTAGCAGCTTTGAAACTTGTATGAGTGCCTCTGCCCTTTGATTGTGTGGCAGGTTTGGCATGCCTTGTCTTGTTGGTAAGGTATAGAAGTGGAACCTGTAACCTTTGTCTATTATGTTCAAAATCCATCCGTCCTTTGTAAAAACGTGCCAATTTTTTGAAAATAAGGATAACTTTCCGCCTAAAGGAGCTTCTCTTTGAGCCTGGGTCGGCGGTGTCAAAGTCAAGTCATTGTGATTGTCCCTGTGGAGCAGTGGGAGTCCCTGCGCCACTTCTCTGATTAGTTAGTTGCCATTGGCGGCCCCTGTAGGAGCCTCGGTATTGCCCTCTACCTCGAGCACGCCTGTTTTTTCCCCTTTGAAACTTGTCAGTGTCTGGAAAGGACCAATTCTTCGAAGGCCAATTCCTGCTGAACCTTGGTGGCTGAACCTGGAGGAAATCTTTGACTGTTTGTACTGATTTAGCCTTTTCCTCAATTGATTTCAACACACCCTGTGCATTAGCACCAAATAGCTTGTCTTTTTCCAGAGGTGCATCTAGAAGCTTTACTTTAACATGATCTGGCAATGACTGTTCTTTCAACCAAGCATGTATACGTATGACGGCTCCTGTCATAGCTGCCCTACATGAAGCTTCCAATGCATCAGAACCACACTGAAGAAAATGATTGCTAACCTGCTGAGTATTATGAACCAAATCCTGCAAAGCCTTTCTATCTAAAGGCTCAGGAGAGGCTAACTTTTTCTGCAAATCATCCATCAGAAAATCTTGATACTGAAACATATGAAAAAAGACAGTTAAGAGCCCTCATGGCAAGGGTGGTAGAGGTATAAACCTTCTTACCCCACCTCTCCAGGGACCTAGATTCCCTGTCTGCTGGCAAAGGATTCTTGGTCGAGGAAGTGGCCACTCCTTTGGGCCCCTGAGAAATAGTTTCTAGATCAACAGAGTGGGCCTTAAAGAGATGCTTATGAGTTTCAGGAACCCTGTAATATCTGTCTGGCTTGACAGGAGCAGGAGGGAGAGAATCAGGAGAAGTACTGGAGTCTGAGTACACATCATCCAATACATCTAACACTGGGGGAATAGCTAAAGGCCTGTGCTGGGGTAACTTAAGGAAGGTCCGAAGCCTTTTCCTGGAGTCGGAGAAATCCTGGCCCTGCCACTGAAAATGCTCTCTCATGGAGTGGAGAATTTCCCCGAAAGAAATATCCTCAGGAGGAGAGGCAGAGGGAATGGATTCATCTGTATCAGAATCCTCGTAGGCCGGGAAGGGTTCTTCCTGGGAATCTGAAAGGCCTGACTCACCAGAGGCTTCATCTGAGGAAAGGGTATCTGTCTGCTCAACCCTAGGCCTTCTGTCTGAAGGCGGCTGAGAACCTCTGTCTGGATGAGCCTGAGAGTCCCTGATTAAAGAAATTAGATCTGCAGCTAAAGTCATGATCTGTTTATCCAAAGTGGGAGGCTGTGAAAAAGATTTAGGAGGGTCAGACTTAGCCTGGCTGGCAGCCTTAGCACGTGTGTAGGCCTTGATGGACATAGGCACAGGAGACCTAGCTGTCCTCCGTGCTGGAGTAACTTTGTCCACAGGTATGGTGTCAGGCAAATCTTGGGCTTCGGTTTCAGGAGGGAAAACAACAACCGGCACCGAGGAAGCCTCCAGGACCGTAGTGTGCGGTAAAATGGTGTCGTCGACCTGGACCGGTTGAATTACCGCCTCCGAAGAGACCGATACACTCGCGGTAGGCTTAAGCGTGGTGTCGGTGGAAAGTCACGGGCCGCGAAGGTCGGTCCCGGTCCTTCCGTTTTTTGGAAACATGTGCTGTCGGAAGCTCCGACGGCATGATATAGGAGTAATTTTCCCCAAAAAAGTCTTCAGCAAATTCTGCCCGGCGCCTAAGTGTGCGCTTATTGAAGCAAGCACAGGCAGCACAGGCCGAGACGTCGTGGTCTGGGCCCAGGCAGGGAAGGCAGTAAGAATTAAAGTCCTTATGAGGTATTTATTTACCACAAAACAAACAATTATTAACTTTTGCAGTTTTATCTGACATCGGCTGAGGCAAGAAAAGGTTCCCCAACGGGGTACTTAGCTTTTTGATGACTTCGGTAACTGAAAACACAGGAGCTGGCTGGCCGACCGGCACTTGCGAACTGCTTCTGCTTCGGGCACTGCGCGGCAAGAAAGACTTTAGAAGATGGGGTCGGCTGATGGTTTTATACCCCAGCCGCTTTGACGTTGGGGAAGAAGCGACAACAGCCGACTCCGGAGCCAGACTTTGGAATCCGGCCGACCGAGGGGCTGCCTGAGGCAGGACAACCCATATGTCAGGACTGCAGTTGCATTCTTGAAGGACATCCAATATATACACAAGCACATACACACACACACATATGTACATATTTAGCGAAGCATATTTTTGACAATAGAAACCATAAATTTTTATTTCTAGTGGTTCAGAAAATTAAGAAAGATCCAAGAGGTGGTCCTTGGAATTTGTTGCTTGAAGAACAAGAATTGCTATGGCAACTCAAAACAAACGCATATGTTTTTCCAGGTCTCAACGAGACCTGTTCTATTAAATGTCTCTTGAAACTCAGAGCACTTTGGAGATAATTTATTCATTTATTTAGCTGTTCTAAACGTTCTGTAAAATATAGACTACAAGTCAAAAAATATTTGGGAGTGTTTGCATATATATTTACTAGAATTATATTGATTAATGGAATAATATACAAATATTCCATAATAGGAGTAGGTGTTGGATTTAGTACTTTTTTCTTATCTTTTCCTTTTTTCTGTTTTTCTTTATAGTTTATTTTAAACTTGGTTTTATGGATTTTTAAATATGAAAGCAAGGAAATTCTAATTGTAGGAATAACTGTTTAAATTATTTAATTGTTTAATTACTTATGTAAAGTATATATATTGAATGTCACATGTTTGTAATTTTGTCTGAAGAAGTGTGGAGACTATCCCGCATGAAAGCGCTCACAGTATAAAGTAAAGTATTTTGGTAAACCTCTCGTTTGGTCTGCAGTTGGTACCTTTTTTTTGTTTTAACAGTTTGTCTTCTAAGTTTTGTGGTTTATGACATCCAATATATACACACGCACACACACACACACACACACACATATGTGTGTATATATATATATATATATATATATATATATATATATATATATATATATATATATATACATATACACATACATACTTACATATATACAGTGAGATGACAAACAGATGTAGAAAAAACTGTTTTACTGCCTGAACTGTCCAGACCAAGGCTGTAGAGGAAACTGTCAAAGTTAAAGGCAGGGCACAAATAGGCAGACTACTGTTACAGTCTTTCTTGCAACACAATGTATTTTACAGTGTTTACATTTTCATAGAAAAAAAAACTTTTTCTTTGAAGCGGTGGAAAAAAAATTGTTATGGTACCCAAATGAGAAAAATGGGTAACTGGAGAAACACCAGTCTTTGGTTTGACTGCAATGGCTTAGAACAGAGTGAAGTGAATGCACGATGTTTTCATAAAAGTAAAAAAATAAAAAAAAAAATAATAGTAGTGACTACAGGAAAAAAAATGACAAACAGCAGATACAGCTGATAGCTAGACAGAAGTGAAAGCAAGCACATACACACACGAGACAACTGGGAAAGACAAGGTGAATGACCCAAGTCCAGGGGCATTCAAATTGCAGGTTGGAGAGTGACAAATCCAAATCTTTGGGGAAGGTGAGTATAGTCAAAGGTCAAGAGGCAGAAGATCTGGTTTAGCAAGGAGGGGAAAGCCATTCAAAGGCAACAACTGGGGAGGGTAGAAGAAAAAAACAAAACCAAAGAACAGAAAGGAATGAACACAGACTGAAAGTGGAAACCTAGAACACAGGGGGGGAGGAAAGGAGGTCGCACTCAAAAGGGGAAAAAAAAGTATACTGCAGAATAAGTACGATGCAAAATGATGTTGCACAGCCCCCAGGAGACCAGACTATAGGAAAAAGAGAGTTTGAGGATCATTAGTCCACAGTACCCCAAAAGCAGGAGGGACAGCAAGAGGGGAATAGACACCCTTTCAGAAATGGGTCATCTGTTATGACAGAAAAGATGCAGAAAAAAGGTCTGAGGGAGGCTAGAACATTTGGCAAAAATAAACGGAAGGAAACAAAAACAGGGAACCTGCATACCTGAAGCAAGGGCAAAGATTTACAGCAGGTTTTTAGAGGAATGGAATTACATAAAGGAATGGAGAAGAACTCACACAGAACTTTAATGTCACACTAGATCCCAAGAAAGGCAATGTTAATGGCAAGTGGGAGTACAACATAATTGTCACTCGTCTGGTCAGGATAAAACAGACCAACATTCGTGGATTCAGCTCAAGCAGCTTTATTCCATACAAACATCAGGAATGAGTCTTTGTAACTTAAATTTAAACTTATAAACTGACTACCACACTCATACATGTTAATACTCTGGCTGTTCTCTCAAAATGGCACTGCTACCTGCAAGTGCTCACTATTTATATGCATGTGCTTACATCTGGAAATACTTATTAAAAGGTACGCACACACTGATCAACATTGTCCCTCTTTGAGAAATGATTCATATAGAAATTACAGTATTCAATGACATGCAATTTACAGAAATTAAATCTTTTAACATGCAATTATACGACATGCAATCATACAAAATTAGACATGTAAAACAGTCATGTCCAGGTTGCGGTGTACTTTACACTAGGTCTGGAAATATGACCTGATCGTGTAACAGAAGTCAGAATTGGATCTAGCAATGGGGACTGTCTTCAAGGAACGTTCAACTTTTGTTGGCAACTGAAACATAATTAGGAACAGGAATGGCTACTGAGACATGTTCTTCGGTATGAACACTGTTTGGGTTGTTCTGAGATCTAGAGTCTGTATCACAGGTATGATGCTGCAATATTGTTTCCTATGCAGGAAGAAGATGCCTGCAGTTTCTCCTGTATTCCATACCCTCAGACAGTTTCTCCTGTATTCCATACCCTCAGATTCCACCAAGTAGAATCTCGGCTCGGCACATATACCTCTCACTTGACCAATTTGATCAAAGCCTTTCACCATTTGCATCCTCACCATCTCTCTTTTTAACAAACAAAGAAATCTACTTGTTTTATCATAGCTGGACAGCTGAGAAGAAAGAGTCTTAAAATGCTGGGCTTTGATTGCTCTGCTGTTTTTAGCATTAGGAACTAGAACCGATAGGCAAAGTTGTTCTCATTTGCCTAGATAGAAGTCTCTGAGCAGGCAAGCCAAGTAAATTGCCATGGGGTATATTTCTAAGATTAAGTAAACTCAAGAAGATATTGGTATTGCCACACTTTGATGTCTCTAGTAATTGTTTTGCACTCTGTACTGCACATTCAGCAAGGCCATTTGACTGTGGGTATTCCGGACTACTAGCAACATGGATAAAGTCCCACTCTTTTGCAAATCTTTGAAACAACTTGACTCAAACTGAGAACCGTTGTCAGAAATAACTGTGTGGACTATCATGGACTTAGAAATTATGTTTTATCTTGCTAATAAACAGCACTGGACATTAGTTTAGGTAGCAAATCGATCTCAAATCAGTTTGAACAACAGTCTACCAACACTAAGTAATGCTGATTGTTCCACTTAAATATATTAGTTGCTACTGCTGACCAAGGTAGTTCAAGAATTTGTCTTAGCTGAAGTGGCTCTTTTTGCAAATGCGGCTTAGTATTGTTGCATATTGCATAAGAAGAAAGCAATTCATTAATCTCTTTCGATAGAGATGGCTAAAATACCAGTCCCCTCGCCCTTTTGGTAGAATTGGAACCTGGGTGGCCACAATGCAAAATCTGAATGTATTCATGCTGTAAGGAAGTAGGAACAATAACTTTTGGACCTTTGAAAATGATACCATCTTCCATCAGCATCTCATCTCTGTATGGAAAATAAGGTTGTACTTCTGGCGGTACACAGGATAGCTTTGACGGCCATCCTACATTGATGAAGTGGTTGAGCTTTTGCAAAATTGGATCAGTCTTTGTATGATATCTCAGCTCAAGTCTCGTGGTAGAAAAATTACACACTTCCACGACATCAAAGTCAAAATTTTCTGCATTAAGCTGTTCTATTTCTGGGCAATCTGGCTAAGGTATCAGCCAGATGAAGAACTTTACATTTTGTATAGACTATTCTGAAATTATACTTTTGCAATTTGAGCATCATTCTTTGTAGTCTTGCTGGAGCTGAATGCATAGGCTTCTTTAAAACAGTGATTAGAGATTGATGGTCAGTTTCTATCTGGATAGCTTGGCCATAAATATAATCATAGAACTTTGAACATGCAAACACAATTGCCAAAAGTTCCACCTCAATTTGAGAACACTGCATCTCAGTTTGGGTAAGAGTTCCAGACGCATAGGCAGCAGGTCTGGCCTCTTGAATAACTGCACCAAGATCCAACTTTGAAGCATCACAGGAAAGAACTACTGGTTTGTGGACATCATAGTATCTTAATGTGCTGTTTGAGGTCATCAAATGCTCTCTGGGGGTGTTCTAATCATGACCAGACAACATTTTCGCTTGTCAGCTCTCTTAAAGGCGCCGACAACTCACTAAAGTTCAGAGATAAATTTGCTCAAATAGTTAACCATACCAAGAAAATGCTGTAGGGCTTGGACATTGTCTGGAGCTGGCATCTCAACAATGTTTGCTTGTTTAGAAGGCTCTGGTTGTAAGCCTGTACTGGTAAATGACCTACACAAGTATCTTCTGGTAGTCCAAACTTGCACTTCAGAGTATTGAGCTTTAAATTCACTTCACGTGCTCTGTCCAGAACTTTCCTCAGATTTCCGTCATACTCTGCTTCACCTTTGCCTCCAACCAGTAAATCATCAATTCCTACTGCACACTGGTAGCCTGAAAAAAATCTGGTTCATTGCACGCTGAGACGTCACTGGCAGAATTTATTCCAAAAGGCATCCTAAGGAATCTGGATATACCAAATGGGGTACTGAATGTAGTCCGTAGTGAAGACTTGTGATCAAGCATCACTCGCCAAAATGAAATCTCTGCATTTCAGACAGAAAAAACAGTGGCATTTGGAATAAGGGCGGCAATCTCCTCAACTGTATGCATAGGATGATGAGGTCTTTTTAATGTCTTGTTTAAATCTCATGGGTCAATCCATATTCTGATTTTATCTGAATTTTTCTTATGAGCAGCTACCATGCAAAACAACCACTCAGCTGTTTCTGTAACTGCACAAATCACACCTTGCTGCACCATTTTGTCAACTGGACCTTGACTTTGTCCAACATAGCTATTGGAATTCTCCTTGCTGGTCTGACCACTGGACTGATCTCTGGGTCTACTTTCATGGGATGCACAACTGGAAGTTTGCCTAGCTTGTCATCAAAAACATCAGCATACCCTGAGAAAATAGTATCAATGAAGCAGAATTGGGACGTGCTCACATGATGTAATTTTTTGGTAAAAGAAAGTAGTTTCTTTCTTAAACAGAGTCCTAATAATGACTGCACAGTCTTTGGACAACATAAAATTGCAAGCTGTAACTGTTCCCAACCGAATAGAATGAAAGCACTACTGAGCCTTCGGTTTGAATTTCTTCAACCTCCGCAAGCAACAAGCTTCGCACAATTAGCCAAATTAAGTTGCTCACCAGCCCTCACTTTAGCAAATGTTTCTGCTGACATTACACTTTAAACCAGTGTCTACTTTGAGCTCCGTGGGTTTAACCATTGATCAGGGCAATACAAAATACTTCATTTCTTGCCAACAAACCTACTGCATTAACCTTTTCACCAACCACTGATGCACCATCTACATAGAAAGTAGGGTTGCAGCTCTCTACATGATCAGCTTTCTTTTTTGAATGACCTTTCTTAACAACTGACTGAGGCTTGCTTGATTTACAAAATTTTTGAAAATGGTTCCATTTTTTACACTTGTGGCATTGCTGACCAAATGTTAAGCACTTTTCTCTTAAGACTCATGACTGGCACCACAATTACAACAGGTAACAATGAAACTTGACTTGGGTTTTCCTGACTCACCCTTATACTGTACTGAGCATTCCCTTTTTATTGAAATAGTCTTGGAACTTGCTAGAAAGCTATGGGGTTCTCCCTTCCAAACTTGTAGGGGTTGGGGTTGTGGCTGCCATGTGCTTCGGCCTGTTTCTGCTTGCCACATGCTGCATGCTGTCTATGTTTGCTCTAGAGGCTATTGAAACCATGCTTTTATCTCTTGTAAGCATATATGTGTGCCTTTTCTGTCAGCACATTTGACAAATCTCTATGGCTTTACTTAATGTTAAATCACTGTTATGAAGCAAAATCTTGCACTATGAACACCACACAGTAGACTGTCATTTATTAACTCAACTTTCAAGTCACCAAATCTGCACATTTTCTCCTTATTCCTCAAGTCAGTGATATAAGCTGTAAATTTAAGTGCCTCTCTAATGTAACATTTGTCTGGGGTTTGCACATTTCTCTAAATTTATGTTTTAAGCACTCAGGGTCCTCCCTTGATTCAAAGCTGGTACCACAATATTGTGGTTTCCCCCTCTCCTGCATATACTTCTGGTGCATACACAAACACTCTCTTTCAATAGCTTCTGACCCAGCTAAACTAAGCAAAATGAATGCCCTTGTATGTGCATCTTTGTCAGAAAAAGCTATTTGTATGAAAATATCGTATTCCTGCTCGAATACTCTCCAATTTTCTACTATATTATGATCAAACACAAGTGGACTTGGTCTGCGAAGTGCCTCTGCCATCTCAACTCACAGTAGTGAAGGTGCTTGAAATTATGTATGAACATGCATATAAATATGCCACAACTTTATGCCAGTACTTGTAATTATGCCCAATAGCAGAACAAACTCTCTGAAATAACTTCACTTTGCCAAATAACTCTCTGTACCACAAGAACACACTGAAATCCCTGTACTTTATGAAAACACTCATCAGTATAAAAAATACTTCAAAATGACTGTATTTTGTGAATAAACTGTACATGGCAGAAGAAGTTCTGAGTAAGATACACTGAGATGAATGCACTTTGCAAATAAACTGTTCACAACACAAGAGCCTTTCAAAATTATTGTACTTTACGAAATAACTCTGTACAGTGCAAGAAACACTCTGAAATGGCTGTAGTCTGCAAATAAATGTACACAGCACAAGAAACTTTTTGAAATGGCTGTACTTTGACTGCACTTTGCAATATAACTGTACTTTGCACACAGCAAACCTTTTGAAATAATTGCACCGTAATAAAGCACACGCACTGCAAACACACTGCGCACACTGAGATACTTCGAACTCTAGTTATACTTTGAATGGCTTCAGTCAATGCAAAATAGTAGTTTGTGCCCAAAACATGGTCTTTTACTAAAAACATGCAGTTGCCTTGCTCTTTGAGCTTAATTTGCCCTTTTACTGTACCCATTATGCCCTTTTAATCTCTTATCATGCTCATTATGCTTTTGTGCCAGTTTTACTTTAAACATGCTCGTTATGCAAACCAAAGGTAATTCTAAGCCCCATATGAACATCTTTGCTAGTTTTAACAAATATTGCGGTTTTGAACACTCTGTTTAAGTAATAATGTGGTTTGTGGCTTTCCGTTTGATTAATACATTTTATGCTACTCATTTGATTAATAATGGGCCTTGTGCCTTATAAATGCTCCGTTTCATTTGCTTTGCCACATAAACCATTTGTGCAGTTTTCGTTACCTTAAGTTTGTTTCTGGCCCTTTTTTGTGTGTCCTAACTCGTTTCACTCAACCAGCTCAATCTGCCTTCACCTTCAACTCTGCACCACATGGCTTGAAGAAGTTGCTGTCTTAATCTCAGTTCTGACACCATGTCGCTCATCTGGTCAGGAAAAAAAAAAAAGACAAACATTCGTGGGTACTTCGAAATGACTGTACATTCATGGATCCAGTTCAAGCAGCTTTATTACACACAAACATCAGGAATGAGGCGTTGTAGCTTAAACTTAAATAAACTTGTAAATAGACCGACTACCTCACTCACACATGTTAACACTCTGGCTGTTCTCTCAAAATGGCACTGCTGCCTGCATGTGCTCACTATTTATATGCACGTGCTTACATCTGGAAATGCTTCTTAAAGATACACACACATGTTCTGATCGACAACAATGATGAAAAAAGACTTAGAAAGGAAGATGAAAGGATGAGAGTGGTAAGCTACATGAATGGAAAGACACCGAAGAGAGGGAGTACCAGAAGTAGATTCAAGCCAACAGACTGGACAGGATACCAGGGACTGAGAAAACTAAAATGTGTGCAACAGTAGAAATGGCAATAATGACAAAGAGAAAACAAAAGGAGGGTTTGGGATGGAAATGGGCATGCTACAAATGTAAACATCAGGAAAGAAAGCAATAATTATGAAAAATGGTAGCAGACAGTGAAAAAGAGTACCAACAAGGGGAACAAATGTAAAGTTACTGTGAGGGATGGAATCACAACAGCAGTTTGGAGCAAAAATCGTGAGATACAGGAGAGTTAAAAAGAAACGAGGAGGAAGAGAGAGCAAAACTAGAAGGAAAAATGAGCAGGACTCCAAGGGAATTAATGGAAAATGCTGTAGAGAGATGTATGCTAATGAGGCAGGAAGCAGCAATGACATCTGAACTAGAGGGAAAGGAACTGCTGGTGGATAACAGGGGAGGAAAAGGACAAATGTCCAGCAATGAAACAAAGGAAAAGGTGACACAGAAGTTAACAAACATTAGGTGAAAACAGGGAGAGAGCACAAAGGAGGAGGACAGCAGAGTTAAGGAAACCTTTAGGGATTACTACCACCAAATAAACCTGGAACAGGAGAAGAAGTATATGCGGCTATCACAAACAGAGGAGAGGAATATCAGGCAGAAAGAATACACACTGAGAAAGTGAATGCAAAAATCACTATGTAGGAGATCAAAGAGGCACTTGATGGCAATGAAAAGTCAGAAGGTAGGGGCCCAGATGGCTACCTAACAGAGCTCTACAAATGAGACAGAGGCACAATATGGACAGTTATGAAAGAATAGAATGAAACAATCAGTAAAAATGGGAAATAAAGGCACAGAAAATAATCAGGATGGTAGTTATCCCAAACGAGGAGCGGGAGAGAGGATGGAAGGAGGAGGTTACAGACAAATCTGCTTAATAAGCACAGACATCTAAGGGATGACAAAAATGCTATCAAAGGGACTGGATGAGATTCTGCTGATAAAGGATGGGCAAAAACGCTTTGTGAAAAGGACAGAAACAAATTTTTGGGCACTAATGGAGTTTATGTGCAGAGAAGAGCAAAGGGGGAGGCACAGGCAGAGATGGTCTTTTTTGACCTGGAAAAATCCTTTCACACAGTCAGACAGTAATTCCTCTAAGAGATACTTGAAAAAAAGATGAATTAAAAATGTATAGAACTGACAAAGACAATTTACAGTAAGTCAGAAATAGAGGTAATGGTAAATGGGGGCATTTCCAAGGCACTAAACGTAGGGATGGGGACCAGACACTAATGCCCTCTCTCTCTCTGGAGCTCTTCACACTACTCATAGAAGAGCTGGCAATGGAGGTAAGGATAACGTTAACACACCTGGAGGGAAGAGCAGGAGAACAGTCAGAGGGTTCCAAACATACTAGGATGACTGCATGCTTCTGTAGGAGAATAGTGTGATGGAGGAAATAATGACAGGGCTTTTTTTTTTTTGGCAAGGTCTGAACGGGCCTCAGAGTTTAAATGTAACCAGAGGATAGTGGTGGTCAACATAAGTAAAGGGAAGTAGAGGAGCACATTCTCGAGAGGAATACCCTATATATCTGGAAATGTATGTAGGACAAACATTGAGTAATACAACACAAATTAATTTGGAGAAGGGGGGAAGAGAGGAAATGCAGGGGATACTAGGGAAGAGTGACATAAAATATACATGCAGCTAGATAAAATCAGTGCGATTAGAATCAGAGCCCATTTATTAAGAAATGTGGCAGTAGACTCTATGGAGACCAAACTACTAAAGTAGAAAGGGAAAGAGCAAGGGTTTAGGTTCTCAAAAAAATAAGCAAAGACTGAATAAGGTCTGGGGACTCCCACATACACTCATGGAGGCCAGAGGCATAAGCTGCCTCAACCAGCACTTTGTGCCGGCACCATGAACTAGCATCGCACCCCTCAACTCTTCAAGCAAAGAGCAAAAAGGTCCATTACTTTTATTAGCACAACCAGGTGGCAAGATGCATAACCCCCTCCAGCCCCAGATATTTAGGTCTGGTTCCTGTGACTGCCTCCAACCCTCCTTCCTCACATTTACATGATTAAAAATAAAATAAAATACTTTCTTCTTTTAGACTGTAGCAAACTGGTTTCCTGCACTGAGTACAATGGCAATCAGGTTTGAGTAAAACATTTTTTTTTTAAACATTTAAACTGTAGCAAACTGCATGCTACAGAGTTTAGATCACAGAGTGCTACAGCACTTAGTTTTGACCACAAATGCAATACTGGCTTTTAAAAGCCAGTATGCATTAAAGAGTGATCAAAATCTGCGATCGTGTACCCCAACATTCTGCATCCGGGACAGTTGCCTCTGTCTCCCTGCCCTAGCTATGCTACTGACAGTAGACTTTGCATATAACCTACTTACGTGCATGAGAGAGTAAGGGAGATACCAAAAGGGAAGAGGATAAACTGAATATTGGGGAAAATGTAAAAAAAAGAAAAAAAAACGAATGAGGAGACACTAAAGAGATGAAACATGACCTGTGGACAAGAGAAAAAGACTTATGGGAGAAAGGAGAATGGGGCCCTTTCACAGGGAAGAAATAAGTAGAAAAACGGAAGGAGAGCAAGAGTTAAGTAAAGGAAGGGGGCAGAAGCACAGGCAGTATTAAAGCCCTACAGGAATTTGGGTTATTTTACTTTTGTTAGCTGGGAATTTAAAGTGGTGCAAGAACCTTTTCAGTCATAGCTAGGGCCTGAAAAGACATACAGAAACATGAAATACAAATCACATTAGAATGTAAAGATAAATATATATATATATATATATATATATATATATATATATATATATATATATATATTTGTGATAATTATAAAATAATAGATTTCAAAGATTCCAAATTAATTTAATAACCAACAAATAAATACAGCACACAGATATATATTTATAGCTACAAAATGGAGAGCTTAAACACAGAGAGAAACTATTCTAAATCACATAGTGGCAATGGGTGGAATGAAAAGGGAAGAAAGCACTGAATAAATAATGAAAATGTAGTAAGACTAGAGTATAGGAATACAGAAGAGATGCATGAATTTAAATAGAATTAAGTGAAAAATAGAGTATACAGAAAAATAAATGGACTGAAAGCCCTGAATTTCAGTGACACTACATAACGAGAGACAGAAATAAATGTATGGTGGAAATGCACTAAACAAAGAAAAATGGCTGTAGAACTGGGTGAAAGGAGAAACCCAGAAAAAAAGGGAAAGAAAAGCCTCATAGGGAAATGGGAAAAAACAAGGGAAAGGTAAAAGTAGAATAATTTACTAAGATCTGAAGAAGGAAAATGGAGGAAACTATGGAGAAATAATGAAAGGCTGGGAGAAGGATGAAAGGTGACAGACCATGGAAGCAGAACAGCAAAAAAATATCAAAATAATATCAAAGATGCAAACAATGCATATGTTGGGATGGGAGATCAGAAATGAGTACTGCAAAGATAGCATCTCAGACTAAACAAAAAAAAAAAGGGGGAGGAAAAAAAAGATTCAGGATGATGGAGGTGTACGACAGAAGAGGCAGGCATGAAAATCCATACCGTTGGATCCATACTATCATCTTCTGTCCATCTCAACATGTCGATCATTGATGGATCCAAAGCTGGCACCTCAGATTCTTCAACCTCAAAGCTCCACCTCTGCTAACCATAATACACTGCCCTCAATTATTCTCCACAGAGTTTGCAGCCTTTTCATACACAGAAACAGGAATGTTAAGGGATAAGGAGAAAAAGGGCACTACACTAGTAGCCCAAAATACAGGCTTTGGGCCAGTCTGTACAGCCAGCCAGAAGAAGCACAAATGGATGATAATTTGGAAGGGATCAGAGGAAAGGGATGGTTGAAATGGATGGGAAATGACAACAGGGATCTACATTATGTTAAGTACAAACCTTTTATATCCAATGTCTTTTTCATCTGTTTCAACTTGTGGGACAAAGACCCCTTGCCAGTTAAACCAAGGTGGCATCAGGAAAGAATGTTATGCAAAATAAAGGAGCCAAAAGTAGCCCTGGATGTGGACTGTATGTTCAATTTTTAACGACTTGCAAAGGTATTCATGCTAGCCCAAGTAGCAGCTGCACAAATATCTAAGGAGGCCGGAACAAAGAAGGCAGAAGTAGCAGCAACAGATCTTCCTGAATAAGGTCTAGGCTTTCCAGGTTAAGGAATTCCTTTAGATGAATACACAAAAGAAATACAAGTCAAAAAGTCACCTTTGAAACCCAAGTACAGGAGAAGATGACAAAAAGCTGGTTTGATTTCCTGAATGCTTTAGTTCTGTCCAAATAAAATCTAAGTTGACAAACATCCAAGCAGTGAACAAGTATTCACTTTTGTTACTTAAGTTAGAAGAAAACAGGTAAATGGAGAAGCTAATTTAGGTATGACTTGGACGCAAATCAGACAGAAAAGAAGGACTGGTATATAGAAATAAAATGTCCCAATGAAAAATACGTGCGTAAAGCAAGAAAAAGCTTTAAGTTCTGAAACCCTTCTTGTAGAAATGTTGGCCATCAAAAATAAAGTCTTCCAAGACAGCGGTTTCAAATCTACTGTAGGTGCTGGCTCGAATGAGATCTAGTCAAGGCTTGCATGTAAAAAGGTCAAATTCTAAGATGGAACTAGATCTTTGACAGGGGGGTTCAAGAAAAAAATTAACCCTTCAGAAAAGCCTTTGGTTGTTTTAAGTGACACAACAAGTGTATTATTATTCATGTCTACATGAAAAAATTCAGTATGTTAGCTTACTGAACCTTAACAGTGGACCAGCTGAGACCAGAATGAAACAGATCCATCAAGTCTAAAACTACATCCAAAAGGAGCAAAAAAGGAATCTAAACATTTAGTTGAGGCCCAACTAGAAAATCATTTCCATTTGCTAGTGTAAACTTTCCTGGTCGTAGGTTTCTGGAATGAAGAAAGTATACAGACAACTCTGAGAGTTTGGGATCTTTGGTCATCACTGGACCCGGAGGAACCAAGCAGTCGACCTGAGGCATTTGAAATTCAAATGATGTTGGCCTGAACAATGCGAACTCAGCTCAGGAACAGGCTCCAGAACCCAAGAAGGGAGCAACAGATGAGGCCACAGAAAGGAAACCAAACTAGTCATGGCCAAAACGGGGCTATGAGGATCATGGTTGTTCTGCAATGGGCCACCTTCTAAAGAAAAGTTATTAAATATTAAAGGAGAGAGAGGCACAAAGGAGTCTCAGGGGACAATCATGGAGAATAGCATCCCTAGGTGACTATCCCACTAAGGGGAATCAGGGCAAAAAATGGTTGCACCAGGTGTTGGAGTGAGATGCAAAGAGATTACAGCAGGGTTGGCCCCAGCAGCTAAACACTCGCCCAGCTATCTGTGAATTAACGGACCACTTGTGAGGCATAAGGATGCTCCAACTCAAGCTGTCTGCCAGTATGTTGGATTTATCCGAGATGTGTACTGCTACCAGTAAACATTGTTAGGACATAACTAGCTGCCACAATCTCATGGCCGCTCTACACAGGGGGTGTTACCTGCCCCCCCCCCTTTATGTACCATATCACTGCCATGTTAGAGGGGATGGATATCAGACCCTGGGAGAAAGTCTTGAAAGGAATACAACTCCAGAAGAACCACTCATCTCTAAGACACTGATGTGAAGACTAGCCTCTTATTGGGACCAGGTACCTTGGGCAGTCTTCCCTTTGGAATGCCACCCCCTGGAGGAAAGCATCTGTAGCAACTGTCGCCTGGAAATCAAAAGAACGATCTGCAGGAACCTGGCGAGACTCCAGCCACCAAGCAATGTGGAGGCAGCATATGTTAAGTCAGATGAGAAAGTCCATAGGAGGAGACAAGATTGATCACTGAACAGAAAGTGTCTACTGAAGAACACTAGTGTGGAACCTCGCCAGCAGCACAAGTTGCTCCAAATCAGAGCCCTCAACACTTCGGGCAGATCTGGCAAACCTACAGGAAGTTGAAGACCGCTTCAAAAGGTATAGGCAACAATAGAGTAGACTCCCTGAGACAAAAATGAGAGGCCTGGGTTTGAGTTGGGGATGGCTCCTGTTACAATTCAGTGGGAGTTATGGGCAGGAAGGGGGGAGTGAAGTCATGCTAAGGTAGTATCTATTGATGAGAAGGGTCTGGGAATGCCTCGTAGAGAGTTTGAAGACTCTGAACACACAGCTGTGGCAGAAGGTGATGTCAGTGCCTGGGGTCAGAGATAGCACACTCAGAGCTGGAGCCGGAGGCGAAAAAGACCGTTGGATCTTTTGATATGGATGACCTTCCAATGAGTCACAGGGTATTTTGTGTTCCGCTCTATCTTTAGTCTTAACTACTGTCATTTTTGTTTTCTATTTCAGAACTCACTCACTCTCAGTCACAAGGCCTCTCTCTTGGCTTTTCGGCAGGAAAAGGGAGAAGCAGGTTTGAAGAAAAGATGGATTGTAGGTGGCAGGAGACCTTTTAAAACTAATTTAGCACTCAGATTAGCAAGGTCTCCAGGCTCAAAGGCAGCACATGGCTGACGTTCCACATCTAGGTGGGCCACACCTAAACAGTATACATCTTCATTGTGTGTATCTTGGAAGGCTGCAACTTATGCCTATACCCCACACAGTTTTTTTGAAGTCGGAAGCTGGCTTCTCCATAGCTACACCAAAGGTGAAACACAAAAGACAGTGGAATCCTGCAATACTTACACAGAAGAAACTAAGTACAGAAAAAAAAAATAGTTTGTGTGTGTGTCTATAGAGAGAGACTAATGCGTGCAAGAGCGAGAGAATGTGTAGAAAGAAGAAAGGGCAGCAAAGACATTTATGGGAGAAGAAAATGACAGAAAAAAGGCGCAAAGCCCTACACTAAGGCAGTCTAATCCAAAACTTTACCACAAGAATTTAGAGGAGGCACAGAAAAATGGCAAGATAAGCAAAAACTACTTATCTCAACAGAATGAGCTTCAGTGACTACATCTGGATTCAAAAGCGGCAAACGAGATCCATGAAGAATCACTGAGGACAGTGTTAATGGTAGAGGAAGCAGAGCTACAGGACTGAAGAATTTGAGGTGCTGGCTTTTGATCTAGGTCAGAGCCAATAACCCAAAGGTTTTGATGGACAGAAAAAACATTGCATCATGTTATGACAGTGTACCTGGTCAAACAATCTTGGCAAAGGTCGGGAAATTTGAAAGAAGATGTACAGAAAATAAGAAATAAATCCTGGGAATTCTGAAGGTAGGGGATTAGGGTAAGAAGACGGGGGGTTAACAGGAAAAATAATGCAGACAATAATCCTAATGGCAACAGAGATGAAGAATTTAATAGCCAGAAACTGGAAAACAAGGGCAAGTGCCAGAAAGGGAAGCTGGTCTGGAGATTTCTAGACATTGTAAGGAAACTGTAAAGAAGTAAAATGAAGGGGATGATAGAAAGAGGAAGAAAAGCATGGAAGGAGGTGTTAAGTCACTACTAGTCAAAAGGGGGATAAGGGAAAGGAAGGGGTGGTGAAAGTAACAAGAATAGCAATGAGAAGCAGTTAATCACTGGTGTAACACAAAAAGTGCACCACGGAACAAGACTACACAACGTACAACTGTTAATGGACAGGAAAAATAAAGGAAAAAAACACAAAAATCAAAGTTTGTGCTTTTTACGTAAACATACATCTCAGTAAACTGGAAACAACTGAGTCATGAATATAAAGGGTTTTCAGACCAGTCTATGTACCCGGTCATCAAAATGTAATAAATTAAGCAAATAAATAAAAAAAATTAAATGTTCAGTTTTAAGGTTTAGCCTGGAGAAGAAAAAGCACCATGTGTGGTAAACCAAGTGCTGTTAGACTACCTGCTTTATATTTCTTTGCAGTGAACCTCAAATGCCACCTGCCTACTTACTGTCATATTCCTCTGTTGCACCCATGTTTGTATAATCAGCAAAAAGGGTGATCCTGGACTCTCTTCCCTCTGATATGTCGAAGCCCAACACTTTGAAAAGTACTGGTCACAAGATAGAAACCTGCGATGGTACTCTTGTCATTTCCATAAAAGACGTTCATTATAACTCAAGGTTTTGTATGTTCCTATCTCTTGGACCTATTCCAATTCTTCCAGTTTTCTCATCAGCCACCTGTGTGGGACATAGTCAAAAGACGATGAAATCCAGGTAGAACATGTTTAACAGTACTCCTCTGTGGTTCATCTACACCCAGGTTATAAAGCTGCATCAGATTCAGCTAACTCTTTCTAGATACGAATCCATGTTTGTTACTGTCCTGGAGACAGCTGCCCTCTAGAAATACTAACCCCCCCCCCCAGAATTCTCCTTCTGAAGGGTCAGCTACTGTTAAGCTAACAAGCCTGCACTTCCCTAGAGCTTTTCTACTTCAAGCCCCTTGTAGAAAGGTACCACAACAGCCTACCTCTAGTCCTCTGACATTTCTATACTAGCCAGCAATCTGTTTAAGAGCTCAGTCAGCAGCAGTCTTTCAATACACTGGACAGATTTCTCAGAACGGTAAGAAAAATTTAATTTTATTTATTTTACATTTGTTGACCAGGATAGTCTGACTGGATATATGCCCATTTTCAGCGGAGACCCGGGAGAAAAGCTCCAAGATAATAATACACATTGAACATTTAATAAATGCTAGTTTCAAGCAGATTACAGTCATAAGCAATACCAGCATTTAGTACATATAGTACTAACTTATTATAAAACACTTTACAAAACATAGCATTATTTTCAAAGTTATACATACATGACATTACATTCAGATTTAAGACACACTGAGCAGCAGTTATACAACTGACCCTTCCTGAAATGGTGTGGTAGAAAAAAGTTAGAAGTAGTTGAAGGTAAGGCACCTAAGTAACAGAGAGGTTACTAGTTGGGGTTAGTGCAAGGACATAACCAATGAGTTTTGAAGTATTTCTTGAGTTTGTTTTTGAATCGAGTTAGTGAGGGTTCTAGGGTCAAGTCAGCTGGGAGTCTGTTCCATGTTTCTCCAACAGAGTTGGCAAACAGACAGTCCCCAGCTGAGTAGTTGGATTTGTATGTTTGAACTAGGAGTCTAGTGGATGATCGCAGTGGCCAGGTGCTGGTATAAGGGCTGATCATTTTTTTTTAGTGCAGGTGTATTTTCTGGTTGGTAAAGGACTTTATGTGCCACTATTAGCTGGTTGAACTGCAGTAGGCTAGGCAGATCAAGCCATCCTAGGCGATTTAGGATGTGACAGTGATGTGTCTGGTAGGCTGTGCCAGTAGCAAATCTGGCAATGTGGTTATAGCAGGATGATAGTTTATTAAGATCGGTTTTGTTTAAGTTGGAGAATAGAGGTGAGGCGTAGAGAAGAGTTGATAGTAGATGGGAACGGGCAATTGCAGTTCTAGCAAGTGGGGTAAAGAAAGGTTTGATTCTCTAAAGAGAACCACGTTTTCTATTAATGGTTTTGATAGTTTGATTGATATGCGCATCAAACTTCATATTATCAACTATTACACCCAGTAGTTTAGTTTGGGCTTCTGAGGAGATGATAGTGCCATTGTTAGCAGTTATGCTTACGGATGGCAGGGGGGTCCTGCATGTGGGGGAGAAGAGGAGCAGCTTAGTTTTGTTGGGGTTTAGGATTAGATGTTGACTGGAGAGCCATTTTTCCACTGTATTGAAGGTATTATGGGTTAAATGTGAATACAGTAGCTGGTGAGGTGTCAGAACAAATCAAGGTGGAGTCATCCGCATATTGAATGCAGGTAGCATCTGGGATGCCTGAATGAAGGTCGTTGATAAAAGATGGAGAAAAGAAGGGGTCCTAGTATCGAGCCCTGGGGGACTCAATGTGATGGGTAGGCGAGGCGAGATGATAGCTTGTCCTGCCATAGGACTGCCTGCTGCTTGTCCTGCAGGTAGGATTGAAACCATTGGAGTGCGTGGTTGTCTAAGGAGAAGGCCTTCAAGGTATTCATAAGCATTTTGTGGTCAACCATGTCAAAAGCCTTGGACAGATCTAGAAAGAGTGCTCATAGGTTCATAGGTAGTTACTAGGCTATCGGCTCAAGGGCCTACGTAAGCCTAGCCAGCAAGGTTCCATAGCTTACGTCACCCAAGTTATTTTCCTGTGCCACTGTCCAGCAGAAACACAGAAGTGATCCCCAGGGTGCATTTCCTATTTCCCCATCTACTCATCAAGATTTTTCTTGAAGAGTGCTAATGAAGAACTTTGCTTGACATAGATGGGTCGCTTGTTCCAGAGTATAGGAAGTCTCTGGGACAGGAATCTATCCCTCCAGCGTGTCCCGTTTATTGTGGTGACAAGGTTTAGGTCCCTAGAGCATGTAGCTTGGAGGGATTGAGATTTCTTTAGATGTAGCATGTCCAACAGCTCTGGGTTTGACATAGCTTTATATGTTAGGCAGAGATCACCTCGGAGTAGGCGATATACTATGGAGTAAAGCTGGAGTTTTTTGAGGCGGTCAGTGTAGGGCATTTGTTTGAGGCCAGTAATCGTCTTTGTGAGATACTTCTGTGGCCTTTTCAGCTGCTGTAGATGTCTTCTGAGGTACATTCCAAAAGGGGCGTTGCACTCTATAATGGGTCTAATGAGTGACAAGTACAGGGCAACAATGACCTCTTTTTTCCTGGATGAGAACCCTTTTATGATGAAGTGTGCCACGTAGAAGGACTTCCTGACTACTGTGGCGATGTGACTATCAAAGGAGAGACTACTGTCCACCTGAATCCCAAGGTCTCTTATCATGCATTTGGTGTTAAGTAGATTGCTGCCTATGTGGTAGTTCATGGGTACAGAGTTTTTAACAAAGGGGATGACACTGCACTTTTTGGCATTGAGCTTGAGGCCATGGCTCTGACACCAGGCATCTGTCTCAGTGAGGTCCTTCTGTAGGATGTCCACATCATTTGGGGACTTGACTATGGCTCCTAGTTTGCAGTCATCTGCTAACTTCGTTAGCCAGAGGCCTTCTGTGTTAGCCTGTACTTCAGAGAAGTAGATACCCAACAAGAGAGGTCCCAGGACGGAACCCTGTACTACTCCACTTGTCACTGCTTTGAGATCAGATTTGGAGTCTGCAACCTTTACAGTGTGGGTTCTGTCAGTGTGCCAGTTGGCAACCCATCTTGTGACAGTGATTTATACCTAGTTCAGTGAGTTTACCTATAATTCCAAAATGGGGGATGGTGTTGAAAGCCTTGGAGAGGTCAAGATAGGCTGTGTGAAGCACCTTACCCTCAATCCACAGCTTTGGTGACTGCCTCAAAGAAGTTGATCAGATTCAGGAGGCATGATCTGCCTTTCACAAACCCAAACTGGGTGGGATCCAGAGTTTGGAGTTTATCAGTGTCTTTGTTTATGAGTTCCATGATGATATGTTCCCATGGCCTTGCAGACCAGGCTCGTCAGGCTAATAGGTCGATAGTTCCCAGGATCAGTGGTGGCTCCCCCTTTGTAGAGTGGGATAACTGTTGCTGTACGCCATTCAGTGGGCACAAAGCCTGATGCAAGGCTATTATTGAACAAGGTGCTTAACGCAGCCTGGGATGTTGTCTGGTCCCATGGATGCTGTGTTTTTGGCTTTAGAGAGTGCAGCGTTTACCTGCGTAGTTGTGATTACAGGGCCTCTGCATTCTTCCTGTATAGATATGGGCCCTTTAGGGGGAGAGAGGGGGGTAAAGTTAGCAATGAACCTATCTGCCAGGATGTTGGCAATATCAGTTGGTTCTGTAATTTTCATGCCTTTGTGTTGTAACTCAGAGCAGATCTGGGTGTTGCCATCTAGATTCTTGACATAGCTATAGAATGCTTTGTGGTTGTCCTTGGATTTAGTGGCGATTTTGTTTTCGTAGCTAGCTTTGGAGGATCTTATGAGAGATCTCAGCTTCTTACTGAGGCTGACCAGGGAGCTCCTCCACTCATGGGATTTTACTCTCTTTTGCAACAGTTTCTTCCTTCTGTTGTACAGTTTGTTTATGGCAGGGGACTACCAGATCAGCTTCCTTTTTTTGGAGGATAGTGTCTTGGTTCTGTTTGGGATAGCACGATCCATGCAATCGTGTAAGTGCTTATAGAGTGCATTTGTGTAGGATTCAGCAGTTGTAACTGTACTGTCCATCTGCATGGGTGTCATGAAGTTCACCACTTCTGTCTTAAGAAGCATGAAGTTGGCTTTGGAGAAATGTTTTACTGTGGTTTCCTTAATGGGGTGTGGGGATATCAATGGTGATAAGCTTATGGTCGGATCGGACCAACGAGGAGTTGACTTCAGGTGTGGAACACCGGTCACTCATGTTGGTAATGACTAGGTCTAGTATATTGTTGCCCCTGGTGGGGATAAGTTGATCTAGGGCATTGGAGTTTATGAATTCCAGAAACCGTTGAGCTAAGGAGTTAGTACACGAGTAGTTTTCCCAGTTAATGGTGGGGTAGTTGAAGTCGCCCATTATTAGGGTGTTTGGTTGAACCCTAATATTTTCCAGTACATCAAGAAAAGAGAAGTGGGAATGCCGGGGCATGGTGGGGGATCTGTAGCAAGCTATAATTTGGATTGCAGTTTTGCCCAGAGTTAATTGCACTTGGATAATCTTGGATGCATTATGCTGAACAACTAGCCTGTAGGTGCAGATATCCTTAATGAATATGGACACACCTCCGACGTTCGTGTTTTGGTCCAGGTTACATGGCCAAAAAATGTGGTATGAGTTATAGCCTGGTAGTGCAGGGGTGCTCTGGAGCCTTGAACCAGGTCTCAGTCACGGCACAGATATCGATGTTCTCCATTTTAAGGAGTGCCTCGAGTGAGTGCATTTTAAGATTTAGACTTCTAGCACTGAGTAGGATTACCCTCAGTTTTTGATTGCCTGTTTCTGTTATGGTGGTGAATTTGTTATTTGAACCCTGCCTAAAAAAAGGCACTATAGGGGCAGCAAGAGTCTTAGCCAGTATCCGGAATCCCAGGGGCGACAGGTGCAGGCCATCTGTGGCAAAGCATTGTGGTCTGTCGACCATGTCATCCCAAGCAAATAGATACTGGATCCCATTAGAATGACACCAGAAACTTAGCCAATTGTTGAAGTCAATCATTTTGACCTTGGACTGAGGTATCATTCTGGGCGATGGCAGAATGCTACTCAGGATAGTTTGTTATTATTGCGGTTATGGTTAATGACGTTAGAGAAAGAGAGGAGGGCAGTAGTAGTACTGTGGTGTGGTTTAAAGCCATGCTGAAAGTTGGACAACAGCTTGTTCTGTGTGAGGTAGTGCATGAGCTGTATGTGTACACACTTCTCCATAATTTTAGCTAGAGGTGACAGAATAGCTATGGGTCTAAAGTTTGACAGTTCAGTGGAACTGCCTCCTTTACGGAGAGGTATGACATGGGAGATTTTCCATATAGCGGGTGCAGTAGCTTCAGATATAGCTCTGTTGATCAAGACTGAGATGGGGTATGCTATGGTGTCAGCAGCCTTTTGCAGATAGTCTGCTGGGAGGAGGTCGGCAGCCAGGGTGGTGGGTCTTAGTTTCTTAAGTAGGGCATGAATAAGTTGAATAGGAACAAGTTGAAAGGTGAAGTATGCTTGGGTACTGGGTGTGGCTGCATTAGAATTACAGCCATTGGGAGAGAGCTGGCTGGCTAGAGACCGGATAGTATCTGTGAAGAAGCTGTTGAAGTTATTAGCAATGTCTACTGCGGATTTTTGCTGGGAAGCTGAGGGGGGGTGGAGTGGCGGTTTGGACTGGGTGGAGTAGTTTATTTCTGCCTAGAACTTTTGAGGTTTGTTTTGGTGTTTCTGCAGTAGATGGTAGTAGTAGTTCTTTTTGTCTAAGGTTATGGATTTTTTGGTGTCATTCCTTAGCTGTCTGAATCTTAGTTGATCAAGTGGGACTTTTGTTTTTTCGGTAGGTGGTCCATGCTTTGTTTGAGTGAAATTTTGGTGCTGGTATCTTTAGAAAGCCATGGTGCGATATTATCTTTGTTCTAATAGTGCAGCTGGGTGCATGGGAGTTAAAAATAGCAAGGAATTTAGTGTTAAAGTATGCTACTTTCTCATCTAGGGGGAGACTTTTTAGTACTGACTAGTTGCATGCCTTACGTTTACTTTGAAACTTCGTGAGAATAAAATTATTGTCGTTTCTTAATGTTCTATAGGTGGGTTGGTAGGAGCAGTCTACTCTGAGCTTGATTACATAGGTGAGACAGTGGTCACTTAGGTCATCAGGCAAAGTACCAGATTTATAGGACTGAAGATGGGCATTGATGAGTATCCCGTCTAGGGTACTTTCCTTGTTATTGGGTTTTCCTGTCCTGGTGGGGGAGGTTATGATTTGACTAAATCCATAGAGGTTTATGTGAGTTGTGGGGGTTTCACAAGAGCAAGTGTTCCAGTCAATGCTGAAATCCCCAAGAACAATTGTTTCTTGGGGGTAGTTATTGGATAACCAATATAAGAAGTCTTCTAAAGTTTCTGTGTTCCTCCCTGGGGGAATGTAGACAAAGTTTATATTTTTGTTTTTTATTAATTTATAGTTTTGAGATAAGAATCTTAGCATTATTAAACTGGGGTGGTTGTTGGGTGTCTATGCTGACAGATAGGGTAGACTTGTAAAGTATGGCGACCCCACCACCCTTTCTGGTGGTACGGTCTAGTCGAAACATGTAACAGGTGGCAGAATCTCGTGGTCCTTGGTGGCAGGCTTTAGCCTTATCCTCTCTACAGAGCATTTCAAATAATGATTTTGTTCCACTTTTTGGTGTCTATTCGCTGTTCTCTCCATTCAGATCTGCTTCCTTCCAAGCTTGACACCCCTCCTCCTTTCCTCTGTGAAGAATGGGGCAAGGGATTCACTCAGTACTTCTGTTTTCTTACTAGGCTTCTTTTGATCTCCCTTCCATCTTTATTCAGCCAAGCCAGTTCCGCCCCCCTTTCCTCTTTTTGCTGTGGAGTGAAAAAAAACTAAACAAACTGTTTCCGTTTGAGATGCCTTCTGATAACTCTGTTTCAACTGTAACACCTGTAGCCTCCTTGTACTGTCTGTTCCACCTTTCCAGTCTTTTCTTCCTTCCCAAGCTTATGTAAGCCCTGTCTTCTGCCTCAGCTACCATCCTCACATTTCAATGTAGCCACACTCTCCACCTTCTCTTTTCTGCCTCTTCCTCACACTCTTGTCCATAGTCCTAAGATCTCCATGCCTTACTCATTTGGATAGCTTGTTTACACTTTCATCTTGCTCCTAGTTTCCTAACTCATCCACAACCACCTTCCTCAGAATGGCACCATTTTAAATTGCAGGCAAAAAATCAAGTCTGAGACCATCCTTACTAAATGAACAAATGAAACAGTGTTGATAAGGAAGTTCTAGTACTTAACAGTACAAGTTCTTACTAGTTCCTGCTGCAATATTATAACATTTACCTACCTCATAACATTTTTCTTAAGTTTTATTAAAGTACTAAAAACACCAAACACAATTAGTTCATGTATACATATAAAGACAAAGAGATCCACAAGAGTATGCAAACATTTTGCGACAAATGTCTGACATGGCAAAATAATAATCTTCCTGAATATTTCACTTACCTAGTGAACCCAGTGTGTTGGCCCACACAGCTCCTTGCTTTGTAACCATGTTCAGAATTCTAAAAACCAACAAGAAATAAAAATTCAGCAACTTAAGCACAAAATTACTCCTAGTGGTAGTAATTCTTAGCATGTGGATTGTAGGACATTACCTTATTAAGATTAGCAATCTTACTTCACAGTGATTAGCACCTACCACAATAAACTACCTCTCCTTTATCTCCCATCGGTTCATGCCTGTTACTCCAGGCTACTACCACCTCAATGTGCAAATGTCCCCTATCAGAAAAAAGTCTACCACTCTTGCCATGTGACCTACAACAGTAACCTAAAGTTACTGGAGGTATACCATGCACCAACAGAAGTTTAAATGTAACTTTTGCAGAGATAGAGAACACAAGTGCAGGCCCTACTGGTGTCAGCCTGTGGCTTCAGTTTTTCCTTCTGTAGTCTCATGAAAGCCCTATATATTTTATTTAATTGAAAGTCCTACATCTTGTTTTACTGTGAAGGTGTATATCAGTATAAATGGAGTCCCCAACTGCTCTTCTGTTCTTTTCCAATTCTCAATAACACTATTTATCCTTAAACTATTAGAATAAATCAAAGGTTCATAGATTAATTACTAGGCTAACTGCCCTTCAGGGCCATTTTAACCCTAGCCAGTTACCCCATGTGAAAGTCAAAACTTGCACCTTGTGTCTATAAGGTGAATACCTTAACCATTACGCCAGCCTCTCACATAATAATCCCTGTACACTTAGCAAAAACATAACCGGGAAAAAGAAGCAATACAAAGACAGGGATAATTAATTTCTACATTAAATGCTATAAGAACAGAAGCTCTCAAAGATCAATCACTATGCCTTGCACAACTTAAAGGGGAATCTTGTAGGTACTAATTAGTGGAGAGCCTGTCAGGCAATCTCCGACACGTGGTCACTTTCTACTTTTGCATCAAATCAATATGCCCTGCACAGTTTTGTATTTCCCATCAAGTTCCTACAATGTTTACTGTTACAATTTTTTTTTTAAACTCGCCCCTCCCTCCTCACAGGACTAAACCTGCTGCTGCTGAACATAAGAATACATCTTCAAGGCGAGATACATATGGCCACATTCACTCTTACCAGAGAATCCCCAATAAGCTCAACTTGCAACAAGATTGGGGTAGTAGGGAACTGTCCAGCCTGCTGGTACTGTGGGGTGGCCTATCCCCCTCTTCCCCTGCAGCAGCCCTCTGAGCTCTGCTGTAGCTAACCTCCGAGGGGAAATGTAATTCCATACACTGAATTCCCCTCTGCTCACTGTTCTCCACAGGGTAGACACCAAACACTCCTTCTAAACGACATCTATGTTGCAAACCACAGCCATTCCCCCAAGATGAGTGAGCCGACAATGGCCCCTCAATGTAATCCTCCCATGCCAATTCATACAGGCACCTGTGCCCACTACTTAGACTTGGGTAACCAGTGATGTAAAGAATGCACTTTGATAATAAATAGAATTACCAGAGTGGTATAAATTGTATATATACATATATGCTTTTCCTCCTTAACAAAAAATAAAAGCTGGAAGATTTTTTTTTTTTTTTAGCAAACTTGTTTCTGATTAAGCAAAGCCCAATGTGTCTGCTAAAATAATGGGTGCAATAAATTTTTTTCTACTTCCTGCAGCAGGTAGAACAATGAGTCATGGCCTAACTGACTGAAGTCTGCAACTTATTCTGGGAACAAAATAAATTTACATTTTTTTTTTTTTTTGCAAAAAAGTTTCTGAAGTAGTTCTCCATTCAGAAAAAGAAGCATGAGCAGACTATGCGACCAATAGGGGAAGGGGGTAAAGTTGATATTAGTCTGTGATTGGACTATGAACATTTTTTTGTACAAGGAAATTACTCTAGATTTTTTTGAATAAAGTTCTGCTTAGCATTACAGAGGCCTCCAGTTTAAGGAAGTTCTTCATATCTGGATGAAAGTGCCTCCATAAGTCTTTTTATGCACCATGTGTGATGTTTCCGAAGAGTCTCGAATAGTTGCTGGAATGCGTGGGGGATGAAATAGACAACTGGAGGTATATTTTCTGAGACACCCTAATTTAACAACCTTGTTAGCAGGGCTGCTTAAACAGTCTGGGAAGCTGCAGTATGAAAGCAGTACATTCTTCCTATGCTGCTCATGACGCAACAATTTCTCCTCTCAACCAAAGGTCGTGTTCTTTGCATGTTTGCTTTGATTATGATAGCAAAAAATTAATAACTTGCAAATGGAAACATCTTCCCCCGATACAGGAGGTACACGGAATCATATAAAGTACGCACAAGTTAGCGCTATGAAGCCCATGCAAACTGGTGGCAGGATCTATTAAGACTAAGTGGCCACAGTAGAGAAAGAAGTTTGAGAACAACTACCCAGATGTCTGATATGCTTTAACTTAGGCTATTAACTGTTCTGTTATCTGGTAGGAGTCTGTTTGCTTTGAATTCAGCATCTTAGTTTTGTCAGTTATGTTGAAGTAATGTTGCTGGTATATGGCATGTTATCAGTTAATAATTCAGTGTGGTTTGTTAAATAAAGTAACGGTTCATGGAGGGTGGGGGGGGGAGCTAGTAAATGGCACCCAACCTAGTAAATGAACTTGGATCATCTGGTTTAGTGTCAGGCATTTATCCTTCTATGTCATTAAGCTGGGTTTAAAATTATTTTTTCCATCAAGAAATTAAAGTCCAGTGGAAAGAACTGGTACCAAAACAATGCACATAAAGGAGTGGCAACTTCACTGTTAAAAAAAAAAAAAATTGTGTTTAGTACTGGTCATTACATAAAGAAAATTGGGGACTACTAAATTGTGCACTTCTAAGGCAGGATAACACCTGGGGGGGGCTAAGAAAGCAAACCATAAGGAAGCCACCATCCACCTGAAGTTGTATGGTTTTAAGCTTTTAGAGCACTTGTTCATGGGCTCATACAATACACAGCAGATGCTGGAGAAAATCTAGTCCCCCTGTTACCGCAAATGTTATTTCTTTATATTGGTTAGGAAATCTAAATGGACAGAGTCCATTTACATTGAACTCGTGGAAATGCTCCAGATATATGCTACATTTACCAACACAACATCCATAGCATAAATAAAATTCCAACAAAGAAATAAGCATACAACAGGAATATACAGGAGCACTGGGACTCTGCATAAAACTAGTGCATGTATCAGCTGTAGACAAGCAAAGAAATGTATACAGTACATAATGTTTTACACTCCTGGCTGGAGATGATTGCCACTGTTGAAATGACACCTCAACCCCATGTGCAAAATGGAAAAAAGGGGATGAGTATAGATGGAAGGATTTTACACCACGATAACTAAGTCAAAAACAATAGAAGCAATGCAGTATGCATACTGTTGTGCCATTCTTTATATTTACTGCTTGTTTTGTTGAAGCAGTCATCTGACGTCAAATTAAATCAGATCACAGTTTCACTGAAGTGTGTAATAAATTAAAATGAGAAAGCTGAACAGGACAGACTCAAGGTTAATATATTTAAGGCATTAAGGGTGCTGTCCCCAATACAGGGGGGTGCAAAAGGGGAGCTTCCCCTGCAGAAAAATGTTGTTTCCTTTTTTTATGTTGCACGTAGTGTACTAAGATCACAGTACATTTGACTGTTCAAAGCCAGGACAACACAATTTAGTGGATAATACACACTAATTTTCCCCACTGTTGTGGGATCTCTGATTTTGTATACGTTAGCATTCAGAGGTGAAGGGCTCTTCTGAGCACTATGTATTATGCTGCATTTGAAGGAATCCTGTCTCAATTAAATATGCGTAGGCAACATAATGTCACTATATGCTTCGTAATAGTAAATAAAGATAACATACTCAGAGAACTGCTTGTTCAAAGTCCCATTAGGGTAATATCGAGGACCTTGTATTTGATCACAAATGTAAAGTCCACAAACAAAAAATCCAACAAAGTGAGATCTAACAGACAATAGTGACGGACTGCATAACTATGTCAGCCTTACACTTCAGTAGTTGGCTATTAGCTTTAAGCTAGCAGTGGCCCGGACAAGAGTTTTTCCTTATTTTTAATTTTAAATGGGTGATCTAGCTTGTACAATTCATGAAGCTCTTGTTTTAGTCTTTGCAAGTCTGTAATTAATCAATAAATGACTGCTAAAAATCTGTGGCTGAATGCAAGCCCATGATATTTACTCTGTCCCCATATTAAATACTTTTATTACAGAAAATTTGCTTGGTAAAGAATCCATGTATACTTTCCAAGTGTCTGATCACTCAGGTTATAAATGAAAAACTGTGCACTGTACTCAGAGAAAAAAAATAATCTTACAAGATTACTGTAATACAATAGCAGTAGTTTTTTTTTTTCAAAGAAAGCAGAAAGTGTTCTCAGAATGGTGAGACAGTTTGGCCTAACAGCATGAAAGAATTCATGTCAAGCATTAAATCCCCACTTTGCCATAAGTACTTTAACATAAGCTAGGGAAGATGCTTCCTAACCAGTTTTAGCAGATGGCCAGTCAACATGCAGTGCCATATCTACTACCCCAACTTCACATCCAGATTCTATGAAGCAAACTCCAAAGCCCTGGCTGTCATCTACCTTCAAGTAGAAGGCATGTAACCAATAGGGCCCAGTGGAATGGGCCTTGTAGGGAAATAACAGGCCCTTCAAGAGTGTCAAGAGGCTCAGCACTGGAAGATGAAAGCCTCCCACCCTTGGAAGGTCCATTATTTCCCCATTAGGTCCACTCTGGAAAGCATCATTATACTAAGCAACCAGACAGTTTGTGATGAGTTTTTACTGTGTGATAAATGTACATTAAAAGGATCATCTTAGTTTCCTTTTTTTTTTTTTTTTTTTTTCAGAAAAAATAAATCTCTTTCCTTGTTATGTGCATCATCTGTGGTGAAGCTGGGTCTGATTTTTTGCAAGTTTTTCTAATGTACATTTGGGGAAATCAGCAATGTAAAGGACATGAAGTTTTTAATAAATGAACAAATGTAAAGAAGTGGTCTTCCGCAGAAAATGAAACTATGACATGTCTGTAAACATGACAGGTTTATCAAATGTCTCTTGTTTTCAGGGACGCCCCTAAATGTAGCTCAAACTTTTGGTCTGCCCCTCCTAATTTCTCGCAAAACACTGGCAATTTTGGAATAAACAGTAATTAATTATTGTTAAGTGTAGAATTACGGACTTCTTTTACTTCAGAAAAAACATATTAATTCACATTCCCTAATTCAGTCAATTTCGTAAGTTAACAGCACTTAGATTTTATAAAATGTCCCTGATTTGGGAGGTAAGAGTTTGAGAGCCATGTCTGACATAGGCAAACCCTCTACACTCATGTATTCTTAAACTACAGAAATGGTATAAGAGTTCCAAAAGACTACAGTACTTCAAGGGGTTTGAAGACTTAGCTTGAAGTGATGATGGTTAAGACTGATGGTCAGCATATTGATCACTGCTGAGCAGCCTTAGCTATATGGGTTATATCTTGCCAAGGATATAGCAGCTGGCGAGCTTCCAATGCTTCAGGGCAACTTCCACATGCCCAAACCATCAGTCAGCTTGAACTGAGCTGACTAAAGAAAGATTTGAGCACCAAGCCCTTCAGAACTTTCTTGCCACTAAAGGGTACACTCCTTGAGGTTTTTTTGAGGATTTTAAGTAAGCTTGTGCTCTTCCTCTGCTGGGCAGATAAGTTCCCTTTAGACTAAAAAAAACTTACTTTTTAAAAATTATTTAGTAATACTTTCCTGTTCCGGAAACACACACACGTGCACAAACACGCAAACACACGGGCACACACACACAAACACGCACACATATGCACACACACACACAGACACACAGACACACACACACAGACACACACACACAGACACACACACACAGACACACACACACAGACACACACACACACACAAAACAGCTGACAGAAGTGGAGGAACAGGTAAAGGTTCTGGCAATTCCTTTTTGTAACAGCTCATATATTTTTGGAGGGTCTTAGAATGTCCTCCCACTGAAAACATTGGCATATTCTGGAAATATTCTCAGAGAAAGAGAAACCCCTCACAGGAAGAATCAGAAACTGATGCTGCCTCAGTCTGCATCAGAAATCTGAAAATAAAAATGTGCATCTGTCTCGTCATCTTCCTGTCTGGATTCAGAATCTTGAAGATTTTCAGGAAAAATGTATCACTTTCTTTCACCAGAAGCTACTTTAAAAGAAGTATCAATAGCCTAAATTAAACCCTGAGCCAGACCCAGTAAACTACTCCTGTCCAAAGAAATTTGAAGAAGAGTAGCTGCATGTTTAGTTTTATGTTTCTTTTTCATAAGAAAATTGGGGTAAAAAAGTGTTATTAATGGCAGAAGCAGCTGCCCCAGGGATGAGCACAACATTCTGACAAAACAAGGACACCTTCCCTGTTCCCTCTATCAGGGCCAACAACAGCACATCTCCCTCACCCACTGGGGGAGGGACTTTAAATGGGTAATGTACTTTCATTCCTCTCCTTCCCCTAGCTCCTCCAGTGCCAATATTCAAATACAGTCTCCTGGGTCGGAGTAAGGGCTCCAGTCCTCTGTACCACAAAGTCAGGCTAGTTTCAATGAAAGATGCTTTATGTTACCATTTCTGAAAGGAGCATTACAAGTGCTGTTGTGGTAAATGCTAGAAACTGGCAAAATCTGGGATATGCAATAGAGAGAGACATGACCATTCACTGGATTTTAATATGTATGCAGGGTTCAAGATTTTTCAAATTTTTCCGCAAAGTGGCCATTCTGTTGCACTGCGAGTTCAATAACATGTAAACAAGCTGTAAGGTTTGATGCTGTAGTGGCATGAAACTATGCTGTCTTTTAAATCAAGCTTTATATAGTTTTGTGAGCCCAGTGTTTCTGCACTGTAACAAATAAGCTTACTAACCCTTCTGCTCATTTATATCTGAGCTGCTAAAACACTAAACGTTCCCAATGGCAGTACCTCCTTTTTTTTTTTTTTTATATAAAGATAAAACGCATAACAGTAATCCGCAAAGCTACTATTGACAATCCTAATCAAATGGATTTGTTACTTTGACGCCCCACCACTGGACCAGTAATCAAGGAGCATCAGTCCTTACTATTGGCGACAGTGAGGGACGTACACTGGGAGGATTGACAGGTACACACAGTATTTCCATATACAGCTTGTTACATCAAAAGTGCAATTTCCTTTAAGAGCACACAGAGACCACAGTCAGTCCGGGGCTGGTTTCTCCTTCTTTCCCCAGATCACCAACAAGACTCCTCACTGGCACAGCTATAGAGTTAAGATATCAGCTCAGTGGCCAAACCAAGACCCCCAAGCACCCTCTTTATCCAACCAGTGCTTTGTGTCCCTGCACAAGTAGCTGACATGAACTCTGAGGTTTCATTTACACACACACAAAACTGGGAAAGGCTGGCACAGGTTTACTAGCTATGCCACCTTTTGCCCAGACAATAAGGTAGCTCTCACTGCCACCAGCCAACTCTTATCAGCTGCTTTAAGGCCCTTAAAGGGTGTCCAATCTTACTGTGCAATATTAACATTAATATAAATGGTAGTTTGACCAAGAGCAAGGGTATTAGGAGTGGCCCACATTATCACCAAATAAATATGCAAGTACTTTCAAAACTTAAATAAGCCTCCCAAAGATCAGCCACAATGAAAGGTTTAAATATATTTAATAAATAATAAAAGAACAAGACAATACTGAATATATATTCACAGTGACATCAGAGTTCAAAACTACAGCAAATATTTAAAACAATATTGCAGGACAGTCTCAAAGAAAAACATCTAAACTATGCTTCACTACATTCCTGACTGAATCGTAAGATAATTACTATACCCTAGTTAACTTACCTAAGAACAAAGCAGATGTGGTAAATGGATCTTCTAGTTGTTCTCAGGTCCAACACAGAATACAGAATGCTGTCTCTCACTCACAGACCTCTCAAATGAATATCTCAAATATTACTGCTAGGATAGCTTGCAGAATGACATCATTTCTTGTCATCTGACTATCCCAGGTGAAACACCCACTGCTGGAACCTCAGCTGTATTCAGCATCAAGCTGCGAAAATACACAGACCTCAGATCTCTGGCAGATGCTGAAAGTCATAAAACAATAGCATTCCTTCACATTTCAAAACTAGTAGTTATTTCACCTTAGAGACAATACAGAAAGCTCCCTAGTTTTAGACATTCTCTCTCCTTGCTTGATTAAAATTGAAAGATATAATCTTTCATGGCCTAGCCATAAAATAATTTAATTTAAGATATGTTTTCTGAAGTTTGCTCGACTGAAGTTAACCTTCTGTGGTCCAGTTTCCACTGTTAAAATATATACATTTAAACAGTTATGATAGTGCATGTACATTTCGCTTCTATTCCAGTGGGGCATACTGTGGTTAATTTTTAATCACACACACTTTATAAAATATCTTTTCAACACACATCTGTACAAACCTAGTTTGATATATACATGACATACAGCTCTAATACATTTGCAACAAAAGTATCTTATATACATCATGTTGAAGTTCACAAATGACATAATTTACAAAATTCCAGATAGCTGTGCTGGCAGTAACCCCCTTTGTCAAAGTTACATCTTTGAATTTACACTCCAGCAGCTATTTTGCGCATGCGTGTGAGAAAATGGAAAGTACCAGATTTGAGAAAAAAATATGCAGTGTAATAATGAAATGTACTGATTCTAAAAGTTTGACTTGTAAGACAAATTCTGACACTGCATAACTACAATTTTATCAGCAGATATAAATGTATAAAGATCAGGGTTCTGCTGCACAAATGAACACTATTCAAGATGTTGGTATACCTCTGAGCCTGACCAGTGCTCTTTGCCTGACTGTACTTATATGACAGACAAAAACTTTCCCCTGACAAGTTAAGACAGAGTTCCTTGTCAGCTCCAAATACTGGCTTCCTTGAGACTGCTTTTGGTATTTCCCAACAGAATACAACAATAGTAAAATACTGTGTTAGCTCGTATACACTTTTTTGTTTAATATCATTTCTGGTGGCATTTGCTTCTCTTTCTCCAACTGTGCTATCATTCTTACCTCAGAATTGAAGTACTGAACCCAGAAACATTTAGTGGCAAAAGGGATGGGATTCTGAAGAAGCAAGTATAAGCAGGAAGATAAAGGCAGATAAACATAAAACAGACAAAAAAAAACTATTTGCACACACAGTCAACAGTGTAACACTGGTCCATGGTCTTCAGTAGCAATGGTTTTAAGTAAAATACTGCCCCCCCCCCCCCTTACAGTAGTGAGGCAAAACTTTAGTAAGGAACTAAGTGCAGACAATGTAACAAAAGTATTAGAGATTAAAATCTACATAAAGAAAACATATCAATCAGGTTGGGTTAACTGGTTAATTAACAGTAAAAAGGGACTTACAACTTAATCACTAGTAATGTCTTTCGGCTTTTCCCAGTTAGGGGTCACCACAGCAGAACTCCGGTCTGCTAATCATTGGCAGTGGATTTTTACTGTGCCAAGTTGCCAGCCCGATGCCCAAACTTCAAAGAAGGCACACCCATTCACGTATGCATTTACCTGCATGTCTTTAAATGTCACTCGACCGCGGGGAGGACATGCAGACTCCACAGTTCCTAAACTAAAAGAAAATATAATTTAAATCACTAAGATCAAAACTACTAAGAAATTTACTGCATTCAGTCAAGCTATTTTGCTGTTCACATTTTATGGCACATCATTTGCGTGTAACAGCGTTTCTATACATCAATATAATGTTTCTCCAGTGGTGTCTGGTCCACCTTGCCTTTCATACACCAGCTTGAGTTATATTATCAGTAATACACGGTCTCCTTAATTCTCCTATAGCAGCTGTTTTCTTTTGAAAAAACTCTCCACCTTCCCAGTCTCTCATAGTTTGTGTCCTTTTGTTTCAATACAGACACCATTTCGGTCTCTTGCAGACTTTTCTAAAAAGAAGTTATGTACTTACCATAACGCTCCATGTGTGTTGTCCTTCAGAGCCTTTATTCTCACACATGGGTTGGATCCGATCCCTTGGATCCGTCTTGGCCTTATGCAGAAGCTTGTAGCCTCCAGCTAAGCTCTTGGGCATTCTACCATTCCCAGAATGCACTTCCCCATTACCTCAGATCTTGTTTGCCCAATAAAGTAGGCAGTGGTTATATACGGAAAGACAGAAGTAATGCTATTCAAAGTACTTAAAGAAACATTTCAAATAACGAGGAGTCCTTGAAGATAGCAATTTGTAACACCTGCTCTTCCAGGAATCTAGTAAGGGGGCCGGTGGGAGGGTTGTGAGAATAAAGATGGAGTGGACAACACACATGGAACGTTATGGTAAATACATACCTTCTTTATGTGTTGCCAGTCTCGCCTTTATTCTTGCGTATGGGACAGTGTCCCTAGCAACCTGAATCTAGAGAGGTTCATGGGAGGATATTCCTCAGAACCATTGATGCAAAATACGCTCTACCCCTGGAGGCCAAATCCACTTTGTAATATGTAATAAAAGTATTGGGGGTTGACCGTGTGGGGTGCTGTGCAAATATGGTCTAAAGATTCTCTGGCCAGAAAAGCTGATGCAGCCACAGCTCTGGTAGAATGTGCTTTGATTGGTTTAGGCAATTGTTTATTTTGGGTTTTATAAACAAAAGTGATATGATCGGAGAGCCATTTTGACAATGCAACTTTGGACACTGGCAAGCCTTTTCTTGCTTCAGAAAAGGAAACAACTGATCTGTTTTCCTAAACTGCTTTGTTCTGTGTAAGTAAAAATGCAATTGTCTAACATCTAATAAGTGTAACAGATTCTCCTTTGCTTTGGAAATGGGGGAAAAACTGGCAGCTCTATGGACTGATTGAGATTAGCTTCAGAGACCAGTTTGGGCAGAAAAGAAGGGCTAGTTTGTAATGAAACACTGTCTTTATGAAATAGCAAATAGGGTGTAACAGATTCTCCTTTGCTTTGTAAACTGGGGAAAAACTGGCAGCTCTATGGACTGATTGAGATTAGCTTCAGAGACTAGTTTGGGCAGAAAAGAAGGGTTAGTTTGTAATGAAACACTGTTTTTATTAAATAGCAAATAGGGTGGGGCTTTATAGATGATACTTGTAACTCGGATACCCTTCTTACTAAACAGCCACCATAAAAATCGTTTTCCATGTCAAGAATTTTAACTCAATTGCTGAAGGCTCAAATGGAGAATTAATCATATGAGAGAATACAAACTTCAAATCCCAAGGGGGAGAAGGACTTTTATAATGTGGTTTCAGCAACAGAACTCCTTTAAAAATGTCTTGCAGAGCTTATGGTACATATTAGAACCATTCTCTCCTAGATAATTTTTTTTTTTTTTTTTTTTTTTTAGTCTCCTAGATAATTTGAAATTGCAACTAACTGAACTCTTACAGTTGCTGCAGCAGCACGTTCATTAAAAAGATTTGCTAGAAAATTCCAGAATGAAGTGAAGTGGACCAGTATAGGGATCAACATTACTGTTTATGGCCCACACGACAAACCTTTTCCACTTGCTTCTGTAAAGTTTGTGTGTGGAAGATTTATGTGGAGAGGACAAAATGTCTCACTGGAGACAATAAAAAAAGAGGATGCCTGGCTATCATTGGAATTGGAGCGGCCATGCTGTCAATTTTAGATTTTTCAAGTTCAGAAGTACAGTTGTGTACACTTACCATAAATGTAGATGTTAGAGTGTATTCACTGTTGCAGTCATTACATTTAGGTAATCTGCTGACAGGTTGTCCTCAGTTGGCCTGAATTCCAAAGTCTTGGGTCCTGTGTCAGTTGCTGTCTCCTCTTCCATGACGTCAGGTCGTCAGGGGTATAAAACATGCAGTCGACGCCATTTTATTTAGTTTTTCTTGCCCCCGATGTCAGGTGCCCTTAAAAAGGTAGCAAAAATATATAAATATATATATATATATATATATATATATATATATATATATATATATATATATATATATGCATGCATCAATATAAACTTTACCTTCATCTACAAGCAAATACACCACATAGGCTGTAGAAGATAAGAGAAGGAAAGATAAACTCCAGAATGACTGGGGGATGGCGGGCAGGTAACCTGGACTGCAACAGTGAATACACTCAAACATCTACATTTATGGTAACTGTACTATGTTCTTCGTGTTTCACTGTTGCAGTCATTACATTTGGGTAGAATCCCAAAGCTATGGTTGGGAGGCTGGAGCTAAACAGCATTAGGTGCGGCTATAAGACCCTGCAGAACTGTAGTGGCAAAGCCTGCCCTGGACTTAGAGTAGAGAGGCAAATGATAATGCTTTGTAAAGGTGTGAAGAGAACTCCAAGTAGCAGCCTCTAGAATGTCTTTGGTTGATACTCCTTTGAGAAAGGCCTCTGAAGTAGCTGCAGCTCTGCTGGAATGAGACCTAATGCCCTTGGGCACAGGTTTACCATGGTGTAAGTAGCAGAAATGGATGCAGTGGCTTATCCACTTTGAAACTGTCTGCTTTGAAATAGCCTTTCCTTCTGATCCTGCAGCATATGTCACTAGTAATTGCTCAGTTTTTATTAGAGCTTTAGTCCTGCTCAAGTAGAATCTAAGCTGTCTGTTTACGTCCAAGGAATGCAAAATTCTCTCTCCCTTGTTCTGTGGATTTGGATAAAAGGTTGGCAGATGACCAACTTGGGCATAAATGTAGGATTTGTCCTCAGAGACACCCTATCTGGGTAAAAAATGATAAAAGGCTCTACAGCCATGAGGGCCTGTAGCTCTGAAACTCTTCTTGCTGAAGTAATTGCTAGTAGCAGAGCTGTTTTCCAGGATAAGAACTTTATATCAGCGGTAGCAGCTGGTTCAAATGGAGGCAGGGTGAGCTTTTCCAATACATAACTGAGGTCCCATGCAGGTAATGGCGCTCTTCTAGGATGCCTTAAATATTTGGCTCCTCTAAGATACTGCTTTAGTAAATGATGAGAAAAGATTGGTGGCTCTGTATTGTAAAGAGCCGAAATGGCAGAGGCATGGATTTTAATTGAAGAGAAAGATAGGCCTTTGTCAAGCATCTCAGTTAAGTATTGTAATATCTGGGGAATATTTGGTTCTGCTGTAACAATTCCTTGTGCTTGATTCCAAGCACAGAATCTCTTCCATTTATCAGCATAAGATTTTCTAGTACTAGGCCTTCTGGCTTCCAAAATGACATCCATCACAGCATTACTGAGAGGAGTTGTTTGTATAACTACATGATCAGTCTTGCTGCCAGGTTCAGTGTCTGGAGTTGATTGTGCAGGATCTGATTGTTTTGCTGGGACAGTAGTTGGGGTCTTTTAGTTAAGGTCCAAGCTGGGTATGGAGACAAGTTCCTTAGGACTGGGTACCAGTATTGGCAGGGCCAGTCCAGGGCAATTAGTATCATCTTTGGTTTCTCTTGTCTGACTTTTAGGAGGACCTTGGGAAGAAGAGGCAGAGGAGGAAAGGCGTAAACTGATAGGTTTTTCCAACTGAAGGATAGGGCGTCCACTTTCTATGCTTGTCTGTGATAAGTCCTTGTGCAGAATCTTTTCAACTGATAATTTTGAGGAGAGGCAAATAGATCTATGTCTGGGCTCCCCCATTTCTCAGTTATCATGCTGAAGACTTGTGGATTTAGTTTCTACTCGTGAGGGTCCATAAGGTTTCTGTTTAAATCGTCTGCCAGAGTATTTTGCTTTCCTGGCAGGAATTGAGCTTGGAGATGTATTTTGTAGGTCAAAGCTGCGTCCCGCAGTGCCATGGCTAATCTGCAAAGTTGGTATGAGTGTGTGCCCCCTTGCTTATTTATATACCACATGATCGTGGTGTTGTCAGTCTTTATCAGGAGTTGTCCTGGATGAAGTAAGTCCATGAAGGCTGTTAGGGCATTTTGAACAGCTAGCATCTCTTTCTGGTTGATATGTAGATGCATTGGTTTTGGGGTCCATATGCCCTGAATGCATCTTCCTGCCATGTGGGCCCCCCAGGCATAATCTGATGCATCTGTTGTTAAGGTTTGGCTGGCAGGCGGTAGAGTGAAGGCCCATACCATGTTTTGGTGACATGCCTTTGCCCACCATAGAAACTCCTGTTGTAGGCAGGGTATGAGAGGAATCATTGTTTCCAGACTCTGAGAATGTTGACTCAAACTTTTTAGGTACCACTGAAGTTTCCTCATATGCAGTCTCGCATATGGAATCAGTAGGATGTAGGATGCCATGAAGCCCAAAGCCTGCAGAATTTGTCTTGCAGATAACTGGGTTTTTGTCGCCATCAGTTTAAAGTAAGAAGTCAGTTGCCTTTGCTTGTCTGGCGTGAGGTAAGCCACCTGGGCAGTTGTAAGCTTGCACCCAGGAATGTTATCTTTTGTGAGGGTTCCAGCTGTGATTTATTTTTTATTGTGTACCCTAAGCATGTTAGAAGCCTTTTCACAAATGCCAGGTGTTGAAGAAGAATGCCCTTGCTCTCTGCTTGAATGAGACAGTTGTCCAAGTAGGGGTATATTTGAATACTTTTTTGTCTGCAAAATGCAATTACTGGTGCCAGGCACTTTGTGAAGACCCTGGGTGCAGTAGATAAGCCAAAGGGCAGTTCAGAGAATTGGTAATGCATTAATCCAGCCTTGAATCTGACGTATCTTCTGCACGATTGTCTTATTGGGACATGCAGGTATGCCTCTTTTAGGTCTCATGTCACCAGCCAAGCATTCTTGCCCAGCATGGGCAGAAGCTGCTGTAAAGTCAGCATTTTGAATTTTGTAATGTCCAGGTATATGTTCAAAATTGATAAATCCAGTATTGGCCACCAGGCCTTGTCCTTTCTGGGTACCAAGAACAGTCGAGTAAAAACCTTGTCCTTTTTCCTGTTCTGGTACTGGCTGAATGGCCCTCATTTTCCATGAGGGACGTAACCTCTTTCTGTGCCTCTGCCCATTGATTTTTGGGCAGATCTGGCAACCGTTTGCCATTGGCAGAGTGTGGAAATGGAATCTGTATCCCTGTGATACTATGTTTAGTACCCACTTGTCCTGGGTTATTAACTGCCAATTTTGAGCATAAAGTGCTAATTTTCCCCCTAAGGGTGCTGCCAAAAGATAAGTGCTTGGTGTAAGCAGAGGGAAGTCATTGGGACTGTTTTCTGTAGGTTTGCGCTTTATCTCCTCCAGATTTGGAGGTAGAAGTGCCCCATTGCTTTGACCTGTATGAATCTTGCGCCTGGTATCTGTAACCCTTAGGGCATCTGGATTTGCCCCTTTGAGCTCTGTCTGACACAGGAAAGGACCAATTCTTTGCAGGCCAGTGTCTACTGAATCTTGGTGGCTGCACTTGTAGGCCAGTGTCTACTGAATCTTGGTGGCTGCACTTGTAAGAAGTCTTTAACAGTTTGCATGGACTTAGCTTTGTCTTCCATTTTCTTTAAAACCTCTTGTGCCTTAATACCAGAGTATCATGCTGTAAAGATGCATCTAGCAATTTAGCTTTAACATGATCAGGCAAATTTTGTTCCTTTAGCCAGGCATGCCTCCTAATCACAGATCCAGTAACTGTGGCCCTGCATGAGGCCTCTAAGGAGTCAAAACCACATTGCAAAGTATGCTTTCCAACCTGTTCAGCTGCATGCAATAATTCCTGCAATTCTTTATTTTCTGCACATTCAGAAATCAACATCATTTTCTGTTTCAGCAATCCTACAACATGTTGTTGATATTTAAGCATATGAAACTGACAAGGTTGCAGATGTATAAACCTTTTTTCCCCATCTGTCCACCAGTGCCCTTGAATCTCTGTCAGAGGGGGTACAATTTTTTTGCTGTTGAGGCCTTAACTCCCTTTGGACCTTGTGAAATAGTTTCAGGATCAGCAGCAGAGTTTCTAAATAAAAATTTATGCGAGTCAGGGACCCTGTAATATCTGTCAGGCTTACTGGGAGCCAGAGGTAAGGAGTCAGGGGTCAAGCTTGACTCCGAAAACACATCATCCACAATGTTTAAAACAGGGGGAATGGCTAAAGGCTTGTGCTGAGGGAGAAGGAAATCCCGGAGCCTCTTTTTTGATTCTGAGAAATCTTGACTCTCCCAGTGAAAATGCTCCCTCAAAGTATGCAAGGTTTCCCCAAATGAATAATCCTCAGGAGGAGAAGCACATTTTATAGACTCCTCTGCATCAGAATACTCATAGGGAGGTATAGTTAATTCCTGATCAGAAGAGGAATCGGAAGAAATAGAAACCTGATCTGAAGATTCATAATCAGAGTCTTGCCTAGGCCTCTTATCTGGAGGGGGATGGGTACCCCTGATCAAGGTGATAAGGTCTTCAGCCTTTTTGATTAGGCTCGTGCACGTGGCTCATGCGTCGGTTTTTTAGTTTTAGAAGTTGCTTTTGTCTTTGGTTTTGCAGCTGTCATCGGTTTGATATACAAATGTTGAGGTCTGAACACACCCTCAGAAGCCGGTGCCTGCTCAGCGGCTCAGGACCTATCCGAGGGAGATACATCCGTCGATCCAATACCTTTAGTATCTTGTGGCATGCTGGACTCCACATGGGTGTCGGTAGAGGCCTGCGACTCGAAAGTAGTGGGTATCAGAGGCTGCGAAAGTGCTTCACTGAGTACCGGCGTCTGGCTTAGGAGAAGCTTCATCGTCTGTTTTGGTTCTTGACTGCCTTTCTCTGTCCTTTTCTTTGCGTTTTTTTATGTACTCCAGTAGTCGGATTGCTATCCGACGACATTTCTGGGTAGTTAAATCTGTTTCCAAAATACTTTGAGGCAAAAATATACAGACGCTTAATAGTGCGTTGGTTAAATCTAGCACAAAACCAACAGCCAGGCACATTGTGATCAGGTCCAAGGCAAGGAATACAGTATAAATGGAAATCCTTATGACTTATTTGCTTCAGACAAGTAATACAATTATTAACTTTTTCTGACATCGGTATGGAGCAAGAAAAAAGTTTCCCCAATGGGGTACTTAGCTTTAGTTAAGACTTTGGTTCGAAACTCAAACTCTAATATTACAGTAGTCGGCCGAATGGCACTTGCGAAATGCTTCTGCTTCGGGCACCGCGCGGCAATAAAGACTAAAGAAAATGGCGTCGGCTGCATGTTTTATACCCGTGATGTCATGGAAGAGGAGACAGCAACCGACGTAGGACCCAAGACTTTGGAATTCTGGCCGACTGAGGGCAACCTGCCAGCAGATTACCCAAATGTAATGACTGCAACAGTGAAACAAAAAGAATATCTACACCTTGCGGATGTCAAATTAGGTCTGGAACTAGGTCCAGAATCCATGGATCTTCCTAAAAGTGAAGCCAAAGAAAAGGAAACCAAATCCATCGGGGCCAATAAGGGGCAATGAGGATGAATGTTCTCTTCAACATTCTTGCTTTCTGTAATACTTTGGGAATTAAGGAGGTTGGAGGATAAGCATATAAAAGTCCAAGGGGCCAATCATGTACCGGTGACTCCCCCCGAGGGGGAAATTAGGGCCAAGTAGCGGCTGCATTTGTTGTTCATGGGTGGTGCAAAGAGATCACAGCAAGGCTGACCCCATTTCCAGAAAATCTTTTCCACAACGTCTTGTTTGAGACCACTCGGGAAGCATCAGAATTGCCCTGCTGAGCTTGACTGCTATCACACTGGATTTCCCCAGAATGTGCTTTGCAATCAGAAAGCGAACAAAAGTTATCGCCCATTGGCAAACTCGAAGGGCTTCTCGACAAAGTGGAAAACATCTGGTTCCTCCCAGTTTGCTGAAGTACCAGACTACAGACATGTTTGTCTGACTGGACTGCTATTGTTCCCACAGGAAAAGAGTGTTGAAAAGCTTGCAACTCTAGAAGCACTGCTCTCATCTCTAGACCATTTATATGCAGATGGGCCTCCAGGGAGGACCAGGTACCTTGGATGGTCTTTTCCAAATAATGTCCCCCCACATCTGGGAAGAATCTGGGGTCACCAGGGCCTGGGGTGACCTTGACTGACTTGATTGGAATGGATCCACCAGTGAAGATCCTTTGCATAAATCGGTAATCAAGATCTTGTGAGACATTGGTAGTTCTAAAAAGGTGCTAATGGAGAGACAAAAAGTCAGCAAGTAAAGGAGAACTGTAATGCTGAAATTGAAAATTCATCCTCAAGTCTAGGTGAGTACCTTCGCGAGGTGGACCCTGTTTTTCACAAAATCTCACCAAGGCCACACTGATATATAGACTGTATTTATATAGCATATATCTTGGACAGAAGTAAGTCAAAAATAAAAAAAGATGGCTGGGTACACAAGACCCAGGATAATAAAGTGCCCAATCCTGGAAGGTGTACTGGTGCTAAGACTAGAAAAATGACACCGTAGAATATTCAAAAATACAGAAACATTCCTATAATGGGGCCAGGCCAGGCCCAGGGGGAGGATGGTCCCCCTGCTGCAAAAGGAAGTAGCAGTCCACAAAAATCACAAAAACTGACTGGCCAAAGAAGAGCCATAAAGATGATAGAGTGGACTATTGAGGATAAGAAAAAAATTATGTATTGTTGCTATTATGTAAAAAGCCCAGAATTTCCAGACACAAGATATACAAGACGATTGAGAGAGAAATTACAGGAAAGAAAAATACTTCCGTAGGAAAACCTGTCAGAAGCTTCCAGAAGCTTCAAATAAAAATTTGCATTCATTAATACAACAGATTTTTGGAAAACAGTATATAGATCAAGAAACTTTGATCTGTTTGGAAAAAGAAGCATCTGAGGAAGTCCAAAAATATAAACAACAAAACCAAGAGATATTTGAAAAATAAAAAAAGAAATATGGACATGGGAAAGAGATTTGATACGGTGCAATATTTATGCAAAGGAGAAAGCCAAGTTATATTCGAAGAGAAACACAGGCAAAGGCATCTAGATATGGAAAATTTCACAATAAAAAATTAATATCACAAAGATGGAATGTGGAAAAGAAGATTAATAAAGCAGAAGTTAAAGAAAGGAAAGTTGAAGTTATGGAGTTGCCTGCGAAGTGACGGATTTAATATAGAAGATCTGACATGGACTACATCACAGCATGACGAAGCAAGTCCCCAGAATAAGGAAAAGCAAGAAGATCAGGAGACATCTGAAGAAGAAATATGAACATGGGTGAGGAAAAGAGATTTAATATAGTATAATGCTTATGCAAAGGAGAAAGCAAACTAACCAATGCAAAAAGAGCAGCACCAAAAATGTTTGAAGAGAAATGCAGGCAAAGGAATCCGGATATAGAAAATGTTATAATACAACAAATAAGAAGACTAAGAGGAAAAGCAAAAAAGGAGATTAGTAATGGAGAAAAGTCAAAGAAATAGAAATTGAGGTTATGGAGCAGCTGCAGAGAGAAGGACTCAGTGTAGAAATCGAATGCAGAAAGCACCACAAAAGGATAGAGCAATGGATATCCAAATTAAGGGGAAACCAGTGGAATAGGAAGCAATTGATCAGGTGCCATATCAAGATATTTTGGAGCCTTCCACAGGAAACCATTACAAACATTCACTTGAAGCTAGACCACAAGGTAAGAAACAGGAAACTGTGGAAACTCTGATGCAGTCCATGTTGATGACTTATAGGCCAAGCCCCTACATGACAGAGCAACAGATGACATAGAAAGGTGCTATAGAATACCTGCCGGAAACGGAAAACAAGGGATGTGCCCTCATTTTGGAAGAAAATGAGCTAAGAGAAGAGTTGTTTGATTTAATGGACATGGATAGGTATATGAAGATCAATGAGAGAAATAGACTGCAGAAGGTTAATAAAACCCAAAAATGAAGAAGTCTGATAAAACAAATGAATGCAGTAATTAGGACTGTCCATAGAGATCCATGTAATATAACTGAAGTAAAAGGGATATATTACTGAGCTGCTAAATTAATAACTGAAAGTTCTACCACAAGACCACAGGGTACTGAGGAAAAGGAAGGGGAGAAATCAAATACCATCATGGAAGTATCGAACAGAGAAAACTATAAAGCAATTAAGACATGATGTGTTACTGTTAGAAGATTACAGAAGAGGGAATAGATCAACAAAAATACTAAGATAGATGTGATTAAAGCAATGCACAGTATCTGAACAGACAGGATCCATCATGCACTATCGCAAATAAAATAAAAATTTCAGTATAGGCGGAAAAACATAGAAGCTACACAGATAATATAAGGGAAAAGTACAAAATAAACAATTTATTGATGACCCAAAAAAGTTTTACAGAGAATTGGGAAGTAAAAGGAATTGAAAGACTGCCAAAAAAAGAGGAAGTAGATACATTTTGGAGAAGTATCTATGAAGATCCTCTGGAACACAAAGATGCTAAATGGATAGAAGAAGTAAAAGAAAGAAAAATAAGTTTAAAGGTACAGGATATGAAATGAGATGAAGTAACAGCCAGAGAGATTGAAACAAAGTTAAGAAAAGCATCTAACTGGAAAGCCCCAAGCCCAGATGCAGTACCAAACATTTGGTTAAAAGTATTAACATCTTTGCACGAGGATTTAGCCATGAGTAAGAACTATTTATATATGCACCCCGAAGAGTCACCACACTGGCTAACAGGCAAAACAATGGTCTTACTTAAGAGTGAACCTGCAAGCTACCCTAAAAATTATAGGCCAATAACTTGCCTTCCAATGACTTGCAAAGTATACACATGAATTGATGACAGAGTTTATAGTCATTTAGAAGAAAACTCAATTATGGCAGCAGAACAAAAGGGCAATAAAAGAAAACCATATGGAACAAGGGATCACTTGTTGTTAAAGTTATAGTGGAGAACTGTAAAAAGGGGAAGAATCTAAGTATGGCATGGATTGACTACAAAAAAAATTTGATAGTATCCCACATTCATGGATAAAAGAGTGCTTAAAAATGTATAAAACTGATTACATTACAGTAACCATGAAACAATGACAGACCACTTTGCAATTAAGCCATGATAAAGGACTGATTATTATCCCAGGGATAAAAAATTCAAAGGGGGATATTCCACAGTAACTCTTGTCACCGTTGCTATTCTGCCTTGTCATTAACCCATTAAGCTGTTTACTTACAGCTTAGGCCATGGCTACAACTGGCTCCTAGAAAAGAACAAAGTCTAATGACTTCTCTCTTTGTTGATGATTTAAAACTGTATAGCTCATCCGATGAGGAAGTGAAAGCACAGCTGTAGGTTGTCAAAACTTTTTCAGATATTAGAATGTCATTTGGTCTTGATAAATGTGCAAAAGCAACCTTTAAAGCAGGAAAACTGCAGCACCAGGAAAATATCAGTTTGGAACAAGAATGTAATATAAGAGAGCTTGAGCAAGAGGGGGTGTATAAATACTTGGGAACTGATGAAGGATCAGCAATAAAACATGAAAAAATGTGAATAAAACTCAGTAAGGAATACTTTAGAAGACGTAAATTAGTCCTGAGAACAGCACTGACATCTAGGAACAAGATCCACGCTACAAATCAATTTGCTCTTCCTGTCCTAACGTACAATTTTGGAGTGAATGACTGGTCCCAAAAAGTGTTGGATAGATTAGATATTAAAACAAGAAGGATCCTTCATGCTTATCAAATGATTTATAAAAATCAGTGTATACCAAGATTATATATTCCCTGTTCCGAAGGAGTGATAGGCCTCCTTGAAATTGATTACATGTACAGATCTGCAATTGTGGGACTCCACACACATCTACTGATCTCACAAGATCCAAATGTTGTGAAAGTTTTGAAACATGAGGAGAATAAATCTAAAATGACTTCTCTGCCTAATTTAGCAGAAGCATAATCGACGTCAAGCAGGAATGAAAATCAAACCTGAAGTAGATAAAAACCATGCAGCAAATGAATGTGCCAAAAAACAAAAGAAAGAATATAAAGTGAAGGACCATATGAGACGACAAGAAATGTGGAAAAAACAAATACAGTTGCAACTATAGAAAACTTCTGGAAGAAAGTACAGTTTTGTACCTACCATAAATGTAGATGTCCGATAGATATGCAACTGCAGTCATAACATATTGGTTGTCCTGCCTCAGGCAGCCCTCGGTCGGCCGGATTCCAAAGTCTGGGTCCGACGTCAGCTGATGTCGCATTTCTCTCCGACGTCAGAGCGGCTGGAGTACATAAGCATCAGCCGACGCCATTTTCTTCAGTGTTTCTTGCCCCAGATGCCAGGTGCCCTCCAAGGTAGGCTGAAATCAAATTGGAAGACAAAAACAGGATTCCAGACAAATAAATGAGCAATAAACAGATGCACCATAACAGATATCCCCAGCTAAGAAAAACAGGGATAGGAGTGGACCCTAGGCATAGAGGGGTACGGAGGGGGGGGAAATCCGACTGCAGTTGCATATCTATCGGACATCTACATTTATGGTAGGTACAAAACTGTACTATGTCCTTCAAAAATGCAACTGCAGTCATAACATATGGGTAGAATACCATAGCTTAGCTGGGGGAGGAGGAATGCTCTAGGAAAAAGATGGTGTGGCAATCAAACCCTGCAGGACTGCCGAAGCAAAGCCTGCTCTGGATCTGGAGTATAGAGGGAGATTATAGTGTTTGGAGAATGTATGCACGGAGCTCCATGTAGCAGCTTCTAGAATGACCTTTGTAGGCACCCCTCTTAAGAATGCTGTAGAGGTGGCTGTAGCTCTGGTGGAATGTGGTCTGACATTGGCTGGAACAGTCTTTCCATGAAAGGAATAACAGAATCTGATGCAATGTCCAATCCATTTTGTAACAGTCTGTTTTGAAATTGCTTTTCCTTGGACTGCAGGGGCGTAAGCTACAAAAAGTTGGTCAGACTTTCTACTGGTCTTGGTTCTGTCCAGGTAGTATCGAAGTTGTCTGTGAATGTCCAAGGTATGTAACAGTCTTTCCCCCTTATTCTCGGGATTGGGGAAGAAAGCAGGCAGATGAAAAGCTTGATTTAAAGAAACTCTAGATACCACCTTTGGCATGAAAGTAGGGTTGGTCCTTAATGAAACCCAGTCTTTGTGGAAAATTATGAACGGTGGTATTGCCATTAGGGCCTGTAGTTTCGAAACCCTTCTTGCTGAGGTAATTGCCAACAGGAAAGCTGTCTTCCATGAGAGAAATTGCAAGTCAACTGTAGCTGCTGGCTCAAATGGAGGTAGAGTCAGTTTTTCTAGGACAAAATTGAGGTCCCAGGCTGGCACTGGGGCCTTTCTTGGTGGCTTAATGTTCTTGATTCCCCTGAGGAATTGCCTTAGCAGAGGATGTGAAAAGACAGGTGGATCAGTGTTATATCTAGCTGAAATAGCTGATGCATGTATCTTTATGGAAGAATATGAGAGACCATTCTTTAGCATATCTGCCAAATATTCCAGGATGAGTGGGATGTTCAATAATGATGCATCATGTCCCTTGCTGGTGTTCCAAATGCTGAATCTCTTCCATTTTGCTAAGTAAACCTTTCTGGTGGATGGTCTGCGAGCCTCTGTTAGTATCCGCTGAACTTCCTTGGAGAGAGATAGGTTGAGGTTATTCATGGGATCTCCCAGGCTGTTAGCTGCAGTGTCTGAAGGTTTGGATGCACTGTTTTGAAGTTGTGTTGAGTCAAAAGTAGAGGCCATTGGGGAAGGGCCAACTTCTTGGTGTGACATATGCTCCGTAGTAGTGGATACCAGTGTTGTCTTGGCCAGTCTGGAGCTATTAGGATCCCCTTGGGTCTCTCTGCTTTGATCTTTAGTAATAGTGAGGTCATCAATGGCAGAGGTGGGAATGCATAGATTTTTAGGAGGTTCCAGTTGAATGAGAGAGCATCTATTTTCCAAGCTTGTGGATGGTATGCCCTTGAGCAGAATTTTTGCAGATGATGGTTGAGATGAGAGGCAAATAGGTCTACTTCTGGCCTGCCCCATTTCGAAGTGAGCTGTGTGAAGATCTTCGGATGAAACCTCCACTCGTGTGGATCTGTGAAATTCCTGCTTAGGCTGTCCGCCAGCACATTGTCTTTGCCTGGAACAAACTGGGATTGTAACTGAATGTTTAGGCTCAGTGATTTTTCCCAAAGATGCATTGTCAGTCTGCAAAGGGGGTAAGAATGGGTGCCCCCTTGCTTGTTTATATACCACATCACAGTGGTGTTGTCTGTCCGTATCAGTAAATGGCCTTGAAGTTGGTGTTGAAAGGCCTCGATGGCATGCATTACTGCCAGCATTTCCTTTTGGTTTATGTGCAGATGTGTTTCCTTTGGAGACCATTGTCCTTGTATACACCTGCCTTCCATGTGCGCCCCCCATCCAAGGTCTGAGGCGTCTGTGGTCATGGTCTGTGTTATCTGTGGTTTTTTGAATGACATACCTGTGTTTGCCTGGCTTACCGAGGCCCACCATAGGAATTCCTTTTGTAGGCATGGAATGAGCGGTATGGTTGTCTCTAAGTTGTTGCTGTGTTGAGACCATAGGCTTTTTAGGTACCATTGAAGCTTTCTCATGTGTAGTCTTGCTAATGGAACCAGGAGAATGCAGGATGCCATGTAACCCAGGGCCTGTAGGAATCTCCTTGCAGTCATCTGGGTAAGTTTTGCCAAACCTTTGAAATAATGAGTTAACTTCTCTTGCTTGTCTTCTGTTAGGTAAGCCATTTGAGAGGCTGTGTCTAATTTGGCTCCTAAGAAGATTATTTGCTGGGATGGCTGAAGTCTTGACTTTTGGAAGTTGACTGTGTATCCCAGAGCTTGAAGTAATCGTATGACATAGTCAAAGTTTTTTGTCAACATCAATTTGTCGTCCGCTTGTATGAGGCAGTCGTCCAGGTACGGGTAAATTTGGATCCCCTGGAGCCTGCAATGAGCAATTACTGAAGCCAGGCATTTTGTGAATACTCTGGGCACAGTAGATAAGCCAAATGGCAATGCTGAGAATTGATAATGCTCTGGCCCTGCAAGAAATCTGAGGTATCTTCTGCAGCTGTGTCTGATAGGGACATGCAGGTATGCCTCCTTGAGGTCCAGAGTAATCAGCCAAGACCCCTTGCCCAGCATGGGAAGGAGTTGCTGTAGAGTTAGCATTTTGAACTTTGGTACTATGAGAAAGGTGTTTAATGCGGACAAATCCAGTATTGGTCTCCATTGAGATTCTTTTCTTGGAACAAGGAACAGTATTGAGTAAAACCCCTGGCCTTGTTCTTGTTGTGGAACTCTTTCTATTGCTTTCATCCAAGTCAGCAGAGAGATTTGCTTGATAGCCTCTGCCCTCTGGTTTTGTGGTAGGTTTGGCATGCCTTGTTTTCTTGGTAAGGTATGAAAATGGAACCTGTAACCTCGGTCTATAATGTCCAAGATCCATTTGTCCTTTGTCAGTCTGTGCCAATTGTCTGCAAACAGAGATAATTTCCCGCCCAAGGGAGCTTCTATTTGTTCCCTGGTAGGCAGAAGTAGAGGAAGGTCATTGAGATTGTGGCTGTGGGGCAGGTGAAACCCCTGTGTCACTTCTTTGGTTTGCTGGCTGCCATTGTCGTCCCCTGTAAGGACCTCTGTATTGTCCTCTTCCTCGCCACGCCTGTTTTACCCCTTTGAAATTTTTCAGGATTAGGAAAGGACCAGTTTTTGAAGGCCAATTCCTACTGAATCTGGGGGGTTGAACCTGGAGGAAATCTTTCACCGTCTGAACTGATTTTGCTTTTTCCTCGATGGACTTTAACACATCCTTAGCATTAGCACCAAAAGCTTGTTCTTTTCCAAAGGTGCATCCAGAAGTTTTGCTTTACATGATCTGGTAGAGGTTGATCTTTAACCATGCATGTCTCGAATGACTGCCCCTGTCATAGCTGCCCTACATGAAGCTTCCAGTGCATCATATCCACACTGCAGGAAGTGATTGCTTACTTGCTGAGAGTTATGTACAGCTTCCTGCAAAGACTTCCTGTCTAAAGGATCAGGAGAGGCCAATGTTTTCTGTAAATCTTCTAACAGGAAATCCTGATATTGTAACATATGAAAAAGGCAATTCAAAGCTCTCATAGATAAAGTAGTGGAGGTGTAAACCTTTTTACCCCATCTCTCTAATGACCTAGCTTCCCTGTTGGAGGGCAAAGGATTTTTAGAGGTGGAAGCTGAAACACCTTTAGGTCCCTGAGAAATAGTTTCCAAATCAGCAGTATGGGCCCTGAATAAATGAGAGTGTGTTTCTGGGACCCTGTAATACCTATCTGGCTTGGCTGGGGCAGGAGGAAGTGAGTCAGGTGTAACACTAGAGTCAGAATATAAATCATCCAAAACATCAAGCACAGGAGGGATAGCTAAGGGCCTGTGCTGGGGCTTTTTAAGGAAAGTTCGAAGGCACTTTCTGGAATCAGAATATTCCTGGCCTTGCCACTTGAAATGTTCCCTCATGGTATGCAGAACTTCCCCAAAAGAAATATCCTCAGGAGGGGAGGCCGAGGGGATGGAATCCTCTGCATCCGAGTCCTCATAGGTCTGGAAGAGCTCTTCCTGGCCATCAGAGTGGACAGAGTCCTCAGAATCTTCATCTGAAGGAATAGGGTCAGAGGGTTCAACCCAGGGCCTTTTATCAGGAGGAGGCTGGGATCCTCTCTCAGGATGGGCCTGTGAACCTCTAATAATAGAAATTAAGTCAGCAGCCATAGTCATAATTTGTGTCTCTGGTAGGCTGAGGCAAGGCTTTAGCAGAAAGATGCTTGGTCTTGCTGGCTGCCTTAGCCCTAGTGTAGGCCTTAATAGACATGGCCATAGGAGGCCTGGCAGCTCCACATGCAGGAGTGACCTTATCTACAGCAATGGTCTCGGGCATTTCCTCGGTTTCAGTATCCGGAGGAAAATCAATAACTGGCTTCGGAGTGATATCCGGAATCGGAGTCGTCGGTAATGCGATGTCTTTGGTTCGGAGCGGTGGAATAACCGTCTCAGGAGGAACCGAAGCACTCGCGTAGGTTTTGGCGTGGAGTCGGTGGTAGACGCGGGCCGAGGATGTCGGTCCCGGTCTTTTTGTTTCTTGGGAGTTTGTGATGTCGGAAGCTCCGACGGCATTGTATAGGCAAATTTTCCGCCGAAAAAATCTTCAGCGAACTCCGCCTGGCGCCTGAGAGTGCGTTTGTTGAAGCGAGCACAGGTACACAGGCCGAGACGTCGTGGTCTGGGCCAAGGCAAGGTAGACAGTAAGAGTGGAAATCCTTATGAGGTATTTGTTTACCACAAGAAAGACAATTGTTAACTTTTTCAGTAATTTCTGACATCGGCTGAGGCAAGAAAAGGTCCCCAACGGGGTACTTAGCTTTTTTGATGACTTCGGAATCGAAGAATACAGGAGCTGACCGACCGGCACTTGCGAACTGCTTCTGCTTCGGGCACAGCGTGGCAAGAAAGACTGAAGAAAATGGCGTTGGCTGATGCTTATGTACTCCAGCCGCTCTGATGTCGGAGAGAAATGTGACATCAGCCGACGTCGGACCCAGACTTTGGAATCCGGCCGACCGAGGGCTGCCTGAGGCAGGACAACCCATATGTTATGACTGCAGTTGCATTCTTGAAGGACATCCTCATGTTGATCAGGAATGAACGCAGGAATGGTTGAGGAGAGGTGAATTCAAACCAAGAAATGAAAGTTTAATATTGGCACCCCAAGACTGGGCTATATACACACTGGTTTACAAAGTCCATTGAACATGTGGGAGAAAGAGATAAATGTAGGCTTTGTAAAAACAAATTGAAAGTCACACACCTTGTTGCTGGTTGCGACACAATAATGGCAGAAGGACTGTACACTGAAAGGCATAATAACGTGGCAAGACTGTTGCATTGGCTAACATTACGGTATAGAAGTGGCTGACAAACACTGGAAACATAAGCCACAAAGCATCATAGAAAATGATGAAGTTTATATCACATGGGATGACCCATTACCAACATTTCAAAAGATCTATGCTAGAAAACCGGATATAGTGGTCCAGGAAAAGAAGACAAAAGTAGCACTGATCACTGAAACTTGACACACCCAGTGACTACAGTATCCTGAGTACAGACACAAAGTCATAAAACACTGGGATCTGCATGCAGAAAAGTACAGTTTTGTACCTACCATAAATGTAGATGTCCGATAGATATGCAACTGCAGTCATAACATATGGGTTGTCCTGCCTCAGGCAGCCCTCGGTCGGCCGGATTCCAAAGTCTGGGTCCAGCGTCGGCCGGTGTTGCCCCCTCTCCGACGTCAGCATGGCTGGAGTATAAAGGCATCGGCTGACGCCATCTTCTTCAGTGTTTCTTGCCCCAGATGCCAGGTGCCCTCCTAGGAAGGCTAAATTTGGTGAATGGATAAACAATTCCAGACATGCACAACAGTAATAAACAGATACACCATAGGAGATACCCCAGCTAAAGGAACAGGGAATGGACCCATAAAGAAAGAAAGAGGGGAGAAAGGGAGGGAGGGCTGCAGTTGCATATCTATCGGACATCTACATTTATGGTAGGTACAAAACTGTACTATGTCCTTCAAGAATGCAACTGCAGTCATAACATATGAGTTGAATACCATAGCCAAGCTGGGGGTGGATGGAGCTAAGAAAAAGATGGTGTAGCTAAAATGCCCTGCAGGACTGCAGAAGCAAAGCCTGCTCGGGATCTGGAGTATAAAGGCAGGTTGTAGTGTTTGGTAAATGTATGCACGGAGCTCCATGTAGCAGCCTCTAGAATGTCCTTTGTAGCCACTCCTCTTAGGAAAGCTGTGGATGTGGCTATAGCTCTGGTGGAATGTGGCCTAATATTGGCTGGCACACTTTTTCCATGGTAAGAATATCAGAATCTGATGCAGTGTCCAATCCATTTTGAAATTGTTTGCTTGGAGATTGCTTTTCCTTGTATTCCAGCAGCATAGGCTACAAACAGCTGGTCAGACTTTCTGGTGCCCTTAGTTCTGTCCAAGTAGTAGCGTAGTTGCCTGTGTATGTCCAAGGTATGCAGCAGTCTTTCCCCTCTATTTTGAGGATTGGGGAAGAAAGTAGGAAGGTGAATAGCTTGATTTAGAGACACCCTGGAAATTACCTTTGGCATGAAAGAAGGATTTGTTCTTAGAGAGAATCTGTCCTTATGAAAAATGAGGAAAGGAGGTACTGCCATGAGTGCCTGTATCTCCGAGACTCTTCTTGCTGATGTGACTGCCAATAGAAAAACCGTTTTCCATGACAGAAACTGCATCTCTGAGGTTGCTGCTGGCTCAAAGGGAGGAAGAGTTAATTTTTCCAATACTAAATTGAGGTCACATGCAGGTACTGGTTGTTTTCTGGGAGGCTTGATATTCTTTATCCCTCTTAGGAACTGTCTTAGCAAAGGATGTGAGAACACTGGTGGATCACAATTGTATCTTGCTGAGATTACTGAGGCATGAATCTTTATGGAAGAATATGAGAGTCCAGACTGAAACATTTCTGCCAAGTATTCCAATATCGGAGGTATACTCAGTACTGTTGTATCCTGACCCCTGTTGGCAGCCCAGATGCTGAATATCTTCCACTTGGCTGAATAGGTTTTTCTGGTGGAAGGTCTGCGTGCTTCCAATAAGATGTCCTGAACTGCCTTGGAAAGAGTGGAAGCGGAAGGAGTTAAGGTAACCTCCAGGCTGTCAGATGTAATGTTTTCAGGTTTTGGTGAACAGTCCTGTAGTTGTGTTGTGTTAGGAGCAGGGGCCATAGGGGCAGAGGCCACGGTTTGGTCCGAATTATGCTCAACAGCAATGGGTACCAGTGTTGCTTTGGCCAGTCTGGAGCTATCAAAATGACTGTTGGTTGTTCTGCTTTGATCTTCAGGATCACCTTGGTCAACAGTGGCAGAGGAGGAAATGCATACATTTTTAGGGAATTCCAGCTGAAGGAGAGAGCATCCGTTGTCCAGGCTAGAGGATGGTGGGTCCTGGTACAGAACTTTTCCAGGTGATGATTCGTGTGAGACGCAAAGAGATCTATGTCCGGTCTTCCCCAGGTCTTTGTTATTTGTGAGAAAATGTGGGGATGCAGCATCCATTCGCGTGGATCCAAGAAATTTCTGCTCAGCTTGTCTGCCAGTACATTGCCCTTGCCTGGCACAAACTGGGATTGCAGGTGTATCTTCAGACTCAGTGCTTTTTCTCAGAGAATCATTGTTAGTCTGCAGAGGGGATATGAATGAGGCCCTCCCTGCTTGTTTATATACCACATGACAGTGGTGTTGTCTGTCCTTATTAGTAAATGTCCTTGTTGCAGTGATTTTTCGAAACTCTCGATTGCATGTATCACTGCCAACATCTCTTTTTGGTTTATGTGCAGATGTCTTTCCTTTGGTGTCCATTGACCTTGAACGCATCTGCCCTCCATGTGCGCCCCCCATCCATGATCTGAGGCGTCTGTTGTAATTATTTGACCTGCTTGAGGTCTGTTGAAAGACATGTCTTTGTTTGATTGACTTGCTTGAGCCCACCACAAGAATTCTTTTTGCAGACATGGAATAAGTGGGATTACGTCCTCTAGGCTTTGGCTGTGTTGGGACCATAAGCTTTTCAAATACCATTGCAGCTTTCTCATATGAAGTCTTGCCAAAGGTATCAGAAGAATGCATGATGCCATGAATCCCAGGGCCTGCAGGAGTTTCCTTGCAGTCAGCTGGGAGAGCTGTGCTAGGCCTTTGAAGTACTCTGGTAACTGCTGTTGTTTTTCCTCTGTGAGGTAGGCCATTTGTGTTTGTGTATCCAGTTTGGCTCCTAGGAAAATAATCTGTTGGGATGGCAGTAGTCTTGATTTCTGAATGTTGACTGTGTATCCCAAGGCCTGTAGTAATTGCATGACATAGTCCAAGTTTTTTATTAAGGTTTGGTTTGTTGTCTGCTTGTACGAGGCAGTCGTCCAGGTAGGGGTATATTTGAATTCCCTGGAGTCTGCAATGTGCCACTACTGATGCCAGGCATTTCATGAACACTCTGGGCGCAGTAGATAAGCCAAATGGCAATGCTGAGAATTGATAATGCTCTGTCCCTGTAAGAAATCTGAGGTATCTTCTGCAGCTTTGTCTGATTGGGACATGCAGGTATGCCTCCTTGAGGTCCAGAGTGACCAGCCAAGACCCCTTGCCCAGCATGGGAAGGAGTTGCTGTAACGTCAGCATTTTGAACTTTGGCACAATGAGAAAGGTATTTAGAGTAGGCAAGACCAGTATAGGCCTCCATTTGTTTTCCTTTCTTGGAACAAGGAACAGTCTTGAATAAAATCCCTGGCCTTGTTCCTGAGGAGGTACCTTTTCTATTGCTTTTATACTTAATAGCTTTGAAATTTGAATGAGTGCCTCTGCCCTTTGAAGGTATGGCAGGTTTGGCATGCCTTATCTTGTAGGTAAAGTATGGAAGTGGAATCTGTAACCCTTGTCTATTAAATCCAGAATCCAGTTATCCTTGGATAAGATATGCCAGTTTTTTGAGAATAAGGATAATTTTCCGCCCAAGGGTGCTTCTCTCTGAGCCCTTGTAGGCGGTATGAAAGTCAAGTCATTGTGATTGTCCTTGTGGTGCAGCAGCTGGACTGGCTGCAGCACTTCTTTGATTTGCAGGTTGCCATTGGCGGCCCCTGTAGGAGCCTCGGTATTGGCCTCGGCCACGCCTGTTCTTTCCCCTTTGAAACTTGTCCGAGTCTGGGAAGGACCAATTCTTTGAAGGCCAGTTTCTACTGAATCTGGGTGGCTGAACCTGGAGGAAATCCTTGACTGTCTGTACTGACTTAGCTTTTTCCTCAATGGACTTCAACACATCTTGTGCATTAGCACCAAAAAGCTTCTGTTTTTCCAGAGGTGCATCAAGTAACTTTACTTTGACATGGTCTGGCAGTGGCTGATCTTTTAACCAAGCATGTCTACATATCACAGCCCTAGTCATAGCTGCCCTACATGAAGCCTCCAATGCATCATAACCACACTGAAGAAAATGATTGTTAACCTGCTGAGTGTTATGTATGTGATCCTGCAATGCCTTTCTATCAATAGGCTCAGGAGAGGCTAACTTTTTCTGTAAATCATCCAGTAAAAAATCCTGGTACTGAAACATATGAAAAAGGCAGTTAAGTGACCTCATGGCTAGGGTGGTAGAGGTATAAACTTTTTTACCCCATCTCTCCATAGACCTAGCTTCCCTATCCGCTGGCAAAGGATTCTTGGCAGTGGAGGTAGCCACTCCCTTGGGACCCTGTGAAATAGTTTCTAAATCCACGGAGTGGGCCTTAAAGAAATGTTTGTGAGTGTCAGGGACCCTGTAATATCTGTCTGGCTTGACAGGAGCAGGGGGGAGAGAATCAGGGTTAGCACTGGAGTCGGAGAAAACATCATCCAAAACATCCATCACAGGAGGAATAGCTAAAGGTCTGTGCTGGGGAAGCTTTAGGAAGGTACGTAGCCTTTTCCTGGAATCAGAGAATTCCTGACCCTGCCATTGGAAATGTTCCCTCATTGAGTGCAGGACTTCACCAAATGAGAAATCCTCTGGAGGAGAGGCAGAGGGAATTGATTCCTCAGCATCAGAGTCCTCATAGGCCTGGAAGGATTCTTCTTGAATATCTGAATGCTCAGAATCCCCAGAGGCCTCATCGGAAGAGAGGTTTTCAGTCTGCTCAATTCTAAGCCTTTTCTCTGCAGGAGGCTGAGAACCTCTGTCTGGGTGAGGCTGAGACCCCCTGATAAGAGAAATAAGGTCTGCAGCAAGAGACATTATCTGTTTATCAGAGGAGGAGGCCTGGACAGCAGTTTTAGGATGGGCCTTGTCCTGGCTGGTGGCCTTAGCACGTGCAAAGGCCTTGATGGACATAGATACAGGAGGCCTAGCAGCCCCACGTGCAGGAGTGACCTTGTCCACCGGAATGGTGTTGGGTAAATCAAGAACTTCGGTTTCCAGAGGAAAATCAACAACCGGCACTGAAGAGGTCTCCGGGACCGGCGAGTTAACGCTGTGTCGTCGGCCTGGAGCGGTTGAATTACCGCTTCCGCAGGGACCAAAGCACTAGCGGAGGGTCTAGGAGTAGTATCAGTAGAGGACGCGGGCCGAGGATGCCGCTCCCGGTCCTTCCGTTTTTTGGAAGATTGAGCTGTCGGTAGATCCGACAGCATGATATACGCAAAGGATTCGCCAAAAAAGTCTTCAGCAAATTCTGCCCGGCGCCTGAGAGAGCGCTTATTAAAGCAAGCACAGGCAGCACAGGCAGAGACGTCATGGTCTGGGCCCAGGCAAGGAAGACAGTAAGAATGGAAGTCCTTATGAGGTATTTGTTTACCACAAGACAAACAATTATTAACTTTCTCAATTTGTTCTGACATCGGCTGAGGCAAGAAAAAATGTTCCCCAACGGGGTACTTAGCTTTTAGATGACTTCGGTACTGAAAACACAGGAGCTGACCGACCAGCACTTACGAACTGCGTCTGCTTCGGGCACCGCGCGGCAAGAAAGACTGAAGAAGATGGCGTCGGCCGATGCCTTTATACTCCAGCCGTGCTGACGTCGGAGAGGGGGCGACACCAGCCGACGCCGGACCCAGACTTTGGAATCCGGCCGACCGAGGGCTGCCTGAGGCAGGACAACCCATATGTTATGACTGCAGTTGCATTCTTGAAGGATATCGAGAGCAATGTGGAAGAAAGATACCCAGACAGTTCCAATAGTAGTAGGAGCAATGGGCCTTATAAAAACAGAATTTACAACCATATTTAGATACGATACCAATCCATGTAACCCCATACGAATTGCAGGAGTCATTACTGGGCACACTGCAGGTGCTGCGAAGAGCACTTTTGGCTGACAAAGATTGAAACAATACTAATTTCATGAATTTTAATTGTACTTTGACTTAGGAATTGAGTCCACTCCCATCATGGTATTAGAAACCCAAAAGGTTTGCAGAAATTAGAAAAAGGGACAGACCATTGGGTCGACAACACCACTGCAGGATTTGCATATGAAGGCAGGCTACAGGTAGCAGTACAATCAAAGCTGGAAAAGTTCCCAAAACTTGTAGTACTAATTATTTTGTAGATGCTCTTTTTTCTTAAGAACCTTTACTCGATTTCTCAGTGAAGTAATTCTGTCAGATGGAAGTTTTGCTATCATTTTTCTTGCATCTAAATAAGCTCCTATGAAAATCAGATTTTGAAAGGGTTCTAGAGCAGATTTCGAGAGTTATGGTGATTCCTAGATGGGTGCAAAGACTTATAGCAGTTTCTCTCGCCCTCAAGAGTTGATGCCTGGTTGTGGTGGTTAGGAGCCAGTCGTCCAAGTATGGAAACGCCCAGAATCCTTGATGTCTCAAGTGAGCTGCAACTACTGCCATGCATTTGGTGAACACTCTGGGGGCTGTAGTGAGACCAAAGGGCAAAGCTCAAAACATGGTAATAAATGGCTCACATGTGGAAGCGCAGATGCCTTCTGGACAGTCTGTCCATTTTTATATGGTAGTATGCATCCTGAAGGTCTATCGAGCACATCCAATCTCTTCGTAGAAAAGGAAGAAAAGACTGTAAAGTGACTTTTCACAACTTGCTCTTTTTAATCGACTTGTTTAGATTGCTGAAATTCAGAACAGGTCTCCAGTCCCCTGTTTTCGTTGGCACCAAAAAGAATCTAAAGTTCTAAATCCTTGTTGGTGTAAGGGGACTTTTTGGGGGACTCTTGTCTAGCAACGTTTGTACTTTTTTGGTTGCTTGATCCCTCTGACTGGATGGCACGCTTTGGATTCTTTTGTTCTGAGGAAGGGGGTGAAGTAACCTCTTGATATTATTTGATGCACCCATTTATCATATGTAATGTGTAACCAGGCCTGTGGGTGCAGAGACAGCCAGCCCCGACTGGCTGCAGAGGTGAGCAATCAGGCCTTCTTTCAGGAGTGCTGAAAGGACTTGCCAAAGGAGAAATCTCTAGAGCCTCGATTTTACAGGCCTCCCCTGCCACGTGGGTGGCATCTTCCATTATTGCTCCCTTCTCTGCCTCGGGGGAACTTTTACCCTGTATGTCCTGGAAAGACCGTCGAGATTTTTGGAACCACATTTTTCTGCTACCTTTTTGGCCTCTGGGATAATGTCTGTTTAGTGTAGAAAACCGTACTCCTACGGCAGACAAGGTCTTGCCTTCCTGTTCACAGCTGGTGAGCGTTTCTTTTACTTTGGGCCGAAAAGAGATGAACCATCAAAGGGGGGGGGGTCACAAAGGAAGACTCGAAAGGCTCTGTGAAACCTGTAAAGTCACATCCAGGCCTGCCACCAAATACAGATACCGGAACCTGCGGATCTACTTGCTCCATCAGCTGCATATGAAATCAGTCTCATGAAGGAGTTAACAACTGAATTTAGGGTGATGAGCTGAGAGATTACTTTACCTGTAACCTCATCAGCCACAGCTCCTTGTAGGGTATCTGACAGTTCCATCAGGAGATTTCTTTGCAGCATAGTAAAGCGTGTCAAATAAATCAGCGAACAAAATAAAGCTCACTGAAGAAAAGACGTGCTTCTATATCTGTCCATCATGCAATAATCTTTATTAGGAGGATGAATAGTGGAACTGGTCTCAGAAAGTTCCTTTTTAGTCACTGCCACCAAGACCATGGCATCTACCACAACTCCCTTAGTAAGAAACTGTCAGAGGTTGAGGTGATGTACTTATTTGGCCTCTTATGGGTAGGATCAATAGTGTCTGGGGTCTCCCATACCTTCTGAGAGATCAACTCAATAAGCTCATCAGAAGGCAGGGACACCCAAGAGGTGGACGTGTGGGACTTGAAAGCTTTCAGATATACAGAATCATCCACTGAGGGGGTGTTGGACTCTCAGCCACCTCTCTGTTTTTAGCATCTCAAGGGTATCTCCAAATGAGACATCCTCAGGAGGAGACTGTGGGGCCCCTTTATTCTTATCAAGGTCATTAACTGTTGTGGCATACTCCTCTGGGGAGTCTAAATGCTTCTGCTTGCATGTTCTCTTCCGTGGGACTTCTTCAATAGGATAATTTGGAGAAATTTCAAAAGAGATGGAGGTATCTCCAGGGATGTCCTGAAGCTTGGGATCCCGCTGCCCTTTGGAAGGGGTGGGTAAGAGGCAGAAGGCATCGGTAGGGGAAGGGAGATCCTGGGAAGATTGCACCCTTGACTACAAAGCAGTCAAAGCTCTCCTCATGCCTGAAATGCTACCTGCCCCTGATTTGAGGAACTTGCCAGAGCACACAAAAAAGCCATCGGAGCCAAGGGGCCTCCACAATCTGAGGAAGGAAGACCTGAGACCAAAGTAGCAGCTGAGCTCCGAGAGGCAAGGTCCGAGTAGAAGAAAAAGAGATCGGATCACTGCCCCCAACTCTGGGCAGATGGCTATGGCTCCCAAATTCCTCCTGCTCCAACAGAGGAGAGGAACTCAGAGCCGAAGTCAGTGCAGAAGAAAGTGTGGATCTCTGATCAGACAAGGCCACAGTCTGAATGTCAGGATTCACCTGCTCCTAACTCAAGGGTCGGGTCAGAGGAGAAAGAGAAGGAGCAGTAGAAGGGAGGGACTTTGGGGGATCTGAAGTTCCTGGGCTCTGATCCAGCAATAACTTAGCTAAAGCCAGTGTCTTCAACAGCCTGTTAAACTGCACCATCCAGGTCTTCATCAGACAGACTCCTGGTTGAACAGGTGGAAAGGGTTGGTGACTTTTGAAAGATTGGAGATGGGGGCGAGAGGACACTCTTTCTAAAGAAGGAGATCGGCTCCATGTAGTTCCAAATATCGGAGCTGAGGGAATCAAAGCAAATAACTTAGAGAGTACTCTGAAATTCTCTTGGACCCATGAGTGGACAGCTGTGAAAGAACCATTGGATCAGACAACTTAGTAACTTTTTTCTGCCGGTTCTGAAGATTTTGTCAGCACCAGAGATCTTTTCTTTGGTCTACCCAGTAGAAGATTAAGCAGAATCAGATTTGGAGAAATGCTTCCCAACTGAAATTGCTGCAGCAAAGGGGCCTGGTATCAAACCTTTTAACATGAGCTTGCTACACCTTTCTGACAGAGCTCTTTGGCTCAAGGTGTGACATATACTGCAGGACTCCTGGAAATGTAATGACCCTAAACAATAAACACAAAGTGAGAGAGTCACTCAAAGGCATTTTTTTCCCACATCGAGAGCACTTTTTAAACCCTAAGGGTTTGTCTGCCTTGACCCTTTGAGAAATACTGAAATAAACAGCAGCCAATACTAAACGATAACACTCAACAACAAACTATATATATATATATATATATATATCTATATATATATATATATATATATATCTATATATATATATATATATATATATATATATATATATATATATGGGTCACCTTCACTTGCCTGACACAGTTCATTTGACTGAAACTCATTTGCCTGACAAGTAGTGCTTGCAGGCAAATAAAAGGAATATATCCCTTTCCCCACTGTAGTGCGACCCTGGAGTTAGCATATATAGTTAGGGAGGGTGTGGGGGGTGGAGCCCCCCAGCTAGTTTGATTGAAATTCTGTGGTATTTGTTGTATACTGTTCAGTAAAACCAAACTATGTGAGGGGCTCCACCCCCCTAACTATATATACTAACTCCAGGGTCGCACTACAGTGGGGAAAGGGATATAGCCCTTTTATTTGCCTGAAAGTACTACTTGGGAGGCAAATTAATTTCAGTCATATGAACTGTCAGGCAAATGAAGGTGACCCATACATACATACATACACACACACACACACACACATATATATATATATATATATATATACATACACACACACATATATATATATATATATATATATATATATATATATATATATATATATATATATATATACACATATACATATATACACACATATACACACATACACACATATATATATATATATATATATATATATACACACATATATATATATATATATATATATATATATATATATATACATATATATATATATATACACACACATACATATACACACACACACACACACACAGGGACTGAGCTAGTAAAGATATGCAGCAGGTAAGGATGATACAGGATAATGGGGGAAATGTACTCACAAGCGAGGAGTGCGTGTTGAGCAAATGGATAGTATTTTGAGGGGCTGAAGAATGAAGAGAATGAGAGGGAGAGAAGGTTGGATGATGTGTGGACAGTGAATCATGAAGTGCAATGGATTAGCAAGGAGGAAGTAAGGATAGCTATGAAGAAGATGAAGAATGGAAAGGCTGTTGGTCCAGAAGACATACCTGTGGAAGCATGGAGGCGTTTAGGTGAAATGACAGTGGAGTTTTTAACTAGATTGTTTTCTCGCCTTTCTAAGCTAGCATAGTCCAGTTTTCAGGTTAGTGCTGAATTCAGCAATGTGTTTCAAGTTTCTGTGTTTGCCCATACCTTACTTGGGTAGAAGGAAGTTTCTCTGTTCACTGAGAGAGAGGGAACTTTGAGCAGCCTATCTGTCCCTGGAGGAGTAGTTTCAGCCAACAAATTAGTAGTTTATTGGCCATTTTGGGCTAATTTCTATCTCTCATTTCCCTGCTATAAAACCCACATTTGTGCGGTTTTGTGCACCAGGCAGTGCCGGTTAGCTAGGGTATAACTATTCCTGGCTGCACAAAGTCTACTCTTCAATTTTTCCCTTAGAACCAATTTTTCCCTTGGAACTAGAAAAACTTTCAACTTGAGCACTTAAACCATTCACTTCTCATCCCAGCACTTGCTCAAAACTCATAGCAAGCACTAATAAACCTTAGCACTAGACCCCCCTATACTGTAGAGAAGGACAAGGCTCTCTATGCGACCTTACCAGCCAATCAGTAAAACAGCTCACTGTACCTATCCAGGCATGTCCAAAGGGCAGTTTCAGGAATACTCTCTGGTCCAACTGGTGAATCTGGGCATTTTGAGGCAATGTTACAGTTGCCTCATGTACACAGACAACCCTCTCCTCCTTCCAAACACTAATACATGCGAGAGATGCAATTATACAGTCAAATTGGAGGCTAAGATCTCTCAACACAAGACTGGACCAGGCAGTCAAGAGGAGAAGGGAATTACTTGCATCACACCACCAGTCTCACATAGACCTATGAAACCAGCACCGGCAAAAAACACACAAATACACGAAAACATACTCGGAGGCTCTAAATAAAAAATCTGCAAAAGCAACAGAGACCTCCAAAGCAGACATCCAAGCAACCTCCACCCCCAAACACAAACCACGAAAATAAGAAGTTATGTACCTACCATAACGTTCCATGTTAGTTGTCTTCTCTCGCCTTCTTTCTTGCTTGATGGGTTCGGAGCCGATCCTCGGCTCCGACTCGCACTTGCTTTAGCTCGAGAGTTGGTTACCAGCTCGAGGCAGCCCCATATCCCATGATGCAAGGCAGGAAGTACCCAGATCTCGTTTGTTGACAAAAGGGCAATAACACCAAGCATAAACAATACTTCCCAAAGGAAGAAGAAACTTACAGATGGAAAAAAAAGGACCAGGTCTAATGGTCTTTAGCATTATAGTTTCTTATACAAGGTCTGTCCAGGCCAGGGGAAGGAGGGTCGCAAGAAAGAAGGAGAGAAGACAACTAACATGGAACGTTATGGTAGGTACATAACTTCTTAATGTTAAGTTGTCAATCTCGCCTTCATTCTTGCTTGATGGGACCAAGGCCCCTAGCACCTCTATCCTGGGTGGCTCAATGGAACAAACTCTTGAGGACTGTAGAGCCAAAACTGGCTCTGTCCCTGGAGGCCAAGTCCAATTTGTAATGGGAAACAAAAGTGTGAGGAGTGGCCCAAGTGGCCGCTGCACAAATAGTGTCTAAAGGTAGTCTAGCTTGAAAGGCTGTAGAAGTAGCTAAACTCCTAGTTGAATGTGCCTTAGGTTTTGAGCACAGCTGTTTTCCCCTGATCATAAATTTCAGTGATGACAAGAAAGCCATCTGGACAAAGTCACTTTAGAAACAGGAAGGCCTTTTTATTATCCGCATAGGAAACAAAAAGTTGATCAGATTTTCTAAATTTTTTGTTCTGTCCAAATAATATCTAAGCTGACGGTGGACATCAAGATAATGTAGCTTTGTTCAGCTCTATCTGAATAGTTAGGAAAAATACAGGAGATCAATGGATTGATTCAGATTGTTTTTGAAGCGACCTTAGGTAAAAATGATGGATTAGTTCTCAAAGATACTCTGTCTTTGTGAAAAATCAAATAGGGGGTCAACAGCTGAGAGCATGAAGTTCAGACACCCTCCTGGCAGATGTAATAGCCACTAGGAATAAAGTTTTCCAAGAAAGATATTTCAGGGAACAAGAAACAGCTGGCTCAAAGGGGAAGAATCAAGGATGTCAGCACTAAATTTAAATCCCACTGAGGAGGAGGATTCCTGATTGGTGGCTTTAGTAGGAAAACTCCTTTCAAAAGGCCCTGCAGAGTCTATGGGACATAATATTATGATCTGCTATCCCCACATGAAAATTAGAAATAGCAGCCAACTGAACTCTGACTGTGGAAGAAGAGGAGCCTGCATGGAAAATCTCTGCTAAGAAGTCCAGAACTGCCTGAACAGGGCAGTAAAAGGATCAATATTTTGGGCCTTAGCCCAATAAGAGAAACGCTTCCATTTGCTTGTGTAAATCCTCCTGGTAGAGGATTTTAGTGAAGCTATCATAATATCTCTAACTGGGTTAGAGATCAAAGGAAGCCTGGCTAAGGAAGGAAGTGGAGCAACCATGCTGTGAGGTTGAGAGAAGGGATTGACCGGTGCAGCTGACCGGATTGGTGAATCAGTAGATCTGGCACTGGGTCCAGATGCCACGGCTGCACCAAAAGGTGACGATGGAGGAACGGAAACCAAACTTGTCGAGGCCAGTAAGGGGCAATGAGAATCAATTTGGCTCTCAAAACGGTAGCTTTCTGGATCACCTGAGGGATCAGAGGAAATGGAGGGAAGGCATAAAGAAGTCCCTGGGGCCAATCCTGGGTCAGAGCGTCTCTGGGGGATGGCCTGATAGAGGGAAGAGGCTGAAGAAGTCTGGACATTTGCTGTTTTGGGGAGTAGCAAAAGATCGCAACATGGCTGACCCCATTCCAGAAAAAATCTCTTCCGCTATGGATTGCTTGAGAGACCACTCGTGAGGCATGAGAATAGCCCTGCTCAATCTGTCCGCTATAATGTTGGTTTTCCCAGGGATATGCGTTGCTACCAGAAACCGATGAGAGGAGATCGCCCATTGCCACAGTCTGAGCGCTTCGACACAAGGGGTAGGACTTGGTTCCGCCTGTTTGTTGATATACCAAACTACAGACATGTTGTCTGTGTGGATTGCAATTGTCCCTACGGGAAGAAAGTCGTTGAAGGGCTTGCAACGCTAAAAGCACTGCTCTCATCTCCAGGACATTTATGTGCAGATGGTACTCGTTTGGTTGCCACGTGCCATGAACCATCCTGCCCTGATAATGACCCCCACCCGATCAGGGAGGCATCCGTGGTGACAGTGGCTATCGGGGACGGAGGTACAAAGCACCTGCCTTGGTGAACCTGAGGGAAGACATCCACCAAGCAAGATGTTCTTTGCATGTTTGTGTCACCAGAATCTGGTGACGCATTGGGAGTTGCTGGTATGACCACTGTGTGAACAGCATCCACTGAAGGAGGCGCATGTAGAATCGAGCCAGGGAAGAAGAGGTATGGCCGCAGCCATAAGACCTAATACCTTTAGAACCATTCTGGCCTGTACCTTTTGCTGGCCAGAATGATCCTGACATGAGTCTGAATGTCTGAAACTCTCTGTTCTGTAAGGGTAGCTGACATCCACAGTGTTTAAGTTTGCGCCTATGAAGGTAATAGACTGGCAGGGCGATAAGGATGACTTTTCGTAGTTGACTGAGATGCCCAAATGAGAACAAAGGTCTATTGTGTAATCCCTGGCTTGTATAAGCTGATGCCTGGTGGTGGCTGACAGGAGCCAGTCGTCGAGATATGGAAACACCTGGAATCCTTGACGTCTCAGGTGAGCCGTGACCACTGCCATGCATTTGGTGAACACTCTGGGGCTGTAGTGAGACCAAAGGGCAGGGCTCTGAACTGAAATGACTGGACCCCAGCCTGAAGCGGAGAAATCTCCTGGAGCGTCTGTGAATTTTGATGTGATAGTACGCATCCTGAAGATCTATTGAGCACATCCAGTTGTCCTTCTGTAAGAAGGGCAGAATTGACTGAAGAGTGACCATTCGAATCTTGTCTTCCTGACAGACTTGTTGAGTCTGCTGAGATCCAATATTGGTCTCCAGTCCCCGTTTTTTGGGGACCAAAAGAACCTTGAGTAGATTCCGGCTCCTTGAATGGTCTATTGTGACTGGCTGAATGGCTCTTTTGCAGTAGTTTTGCGATCTCTAACTCTGCAATGTCCCTTAGACCGGTGGTACATCTGGAAGGGAACTTGAGGGAAGGGACTTTCCTCGAAAGGAATTATGTAACCCTTGGATATGATCGACTGTACCCATCTGTCTTGAGTGAGGGAATGCCAGGCTTCTGGGTACAGTGATAATCTTCCCCGACTGCCTCCAAGGAGGGACAGCCGGGCAACACCTCAGGGATGCTGAAAAGGCTTATCAGGAAGGCTCCCTGTTGCCCTGGTTCTTGGACCCCTCTGCCTCTAGAGCGTCTCATTGTTGTTACCCCTCTGCCTCTAGGGGTAAACTGACCACGTGAAGGCGTGACTCCTTGGGATTGTTTACGGAACCACATCTTTTCCCACCCTTCTGTCCTTTGGGATAAGGCCTAGAAGGGTGGAAAACGGACTCCAACAGCAGAAAGAGTCTTGCCATCTGCTCACACCTGGTCAAGGTTTCTTCACCTGAGGGCCAAACAAAGCTGACCCATCAAAGGGAGAATTTGTGAAGGACGCCTTGAAGGGATCCATAAAATCACATAGCCGCATCCAGGCTTGGCGCCTAAGAGCCACACCTGTCCCTGGCTCTACTCGCTCCATCAGCAGCATAAGATATTAGCCGCATGGAGGAGTTAGCAATGGAATTGAGGGTTCCTAGCTGAGTGCAATCTTTCTTGGGCCCCTGCAGCTGTAGGATCCTGAACTACTTCTCCCAGCTCCTTCAGGATATCTCTGGAGTCTGGTGAAGTGACAAAGATAATTCAGCGAACGATAGCAAAGGTCGCTGAGGAAAACATCCGCTCGCACCTATCCATGGTCCTAGAGTCCTTATTAGGAGGATGGACAGGCACTGAAGGATCTGCAAGTTCCTTCTTGGTGGCCGCAGCCACCACCATGGCATCAGCGGGACACCCTTTGTAAGAATTGTTTGTCACTGGTGCAGTTATAAATTTAGAAGGCCTCCTAGGGACTGGCTCTACAGAGTCAGGAGCTGTCCACGCCTTTTAGCTATAACCTGCATAAGGGGGTCGAAGGGGAGACACCCAGGAGGTGGAGGGCCGAGATCCAAACGCCTCTAGGTATACTGACTCATCCTCAGAGGGATTGAGGGCTGGCCAGTTTCCCTCTGTTTCAGAAGTTCTAGGATGTCTGAGAAGGAGACATCCTCAGAGGGGATCTAGGGGATCCCTCTGACTCATCAAAGTCAGTATCAGAAGTGACAGACTCAGGGGTGTCTACATGCTTCCTCTTACAAGTCCTCTTCCTAGGAGGATCTTCTGCCAACATCAGGAGAATCCTCGGAAGAGGGGAAATTCCCAATGGGGAAACCTGAGGCGGAGGATCTCTGGGTCCTGTAGCAAGAGAAGTGGCAGAGATGTCAACAGGTACAGTAGAGGGAGGAGCTACGGAAGAGACTGCTGACTGATACCAGTGGCCAGTACACTCTTCATCACCTCAATGCCCCTCCCAGGCAGGTCCGAGACCCCGGCCCAAGAGCTAGGAACCCAGGGGCCACCGAAGGAAGTCTCCGAGGCAGATGTCGGAGCCGAGCTCACCAGGCCGAGGCTCCAAGGGAAGAGCTGGTTCGACAAGGGTCCGATGCCACTCACCCCTCGGAGGAGACCATGGAAGCCCGACCACCGAATCCTCTAAAGAAGAGGAGATAAGAGTAGGGCTGAAGGAACAGAAGGGGTATCCGCCTCCAGCCGTAGCAGTAACCCTGCCCGAAGACTCCAACTCCAAACTCTGGGGTAGAGTTGAAGGAGGAACTGTAACGGGTGTGGACCAACAGTCGCTGAGACGGACTGTGTAGCATTTGGGCCAGTACCTGTGACTTGAGCAATCAACTGACCACTCTCTAGGTCATGGTCTGACAACCTGGATGACCTTGAAGATCGCCCGATGGCTCCGCCCGATAGAAGAGGGAGGCCGAGCCGAAAGTATCGACTCCAAGGAAGGAGACCTCGACCTCTTCCTGGAATGGGTCATCGGAGCCGATATTATTGATCCTGTCGGCACCGATTTCGGAGCCGCAGAACCGATGTATCGCTCCAGCCGGAGCCGATACAGCCAGAGTAACGGTGTCGGAACCGATCGGAGCCGACACCGATGCCTGTGCCACATGGGTGTCGGAGCCGATCGAGCCGACACCGATGCCCGCGCGGGTGTCGGAGCCGGTCGGAACCGACCCCACAGTGGTCAGCAGATTCGCACCGATAGCCATCGCCGAAGGCTTAGAAGATTCAGAATCGCTCCAGCCGAGCGATCTCGACTCACGAGTCGGAGCCGAGGCCACAGGCTTAGAACCAGAAGCCTGGGTCTTGGCAGATTTTGTTGATTTTGTGGGGACTTAGACCCTCAGAATCAACTTATTCTCTCCTGCAGGACTCTCTGGCTGAAGGAGTGACAAATAGCACAGGAGTCCTGCAGGTGAAGAGGCCTAAACAGTACAGGCAAGAAGTGTGACCGCCTGTCAGAGACATCTTCTGACAGCACGAGTCACACTTCTTAAAACCTGAAACCTCTCTTTAGACATGGTGCCCAAAACACACACACACCAGTCCAATTAAATTAAATTGATCCCAAAAGGATATAGTAAAATAAACCAACACACACACCCTAACAGGGGGATGGGAAAGGAATTAACTGACTAAAAAAATTTAAAAGAGACAGGATTTCTGTCAGAAAAATTAAGTTTAAAGTTAAACTATCAAATATAAAAGGTTTTAAGTAAAAGGGCTTAAATGTCACAAAGTGAATTACTTACCAGGAGCTGGTAAAGAGAAGACCTCCCAAGCGAAGCGGCAAACGAGATCTGGGTACTTCCTGCCTTGCATCATGGGATATGGGGCTGCCTCGAGCTGGTAAAAGGAGTTCTCGAGCTAAAGCAAGTGCCGAGTCGGAGCCGAGGGATCGGCTCCGAACCCATCAAGCAAGAATGAAGGCGAGATTGACAACTTAACATCACATACTTCACAAAACCAGTGTGCCACACAAACACAGCGCTTAAGGCAAAATAACATACCCAACGCACTAGTAATAGGTGACTCTATAGTCAGGCACACTGACGTCCCTAGGCTGAACAAGGAGAAGGTTACTGTTAGCTGCCTGTCGGGTGCCAGGATTCGCCACATAACACAAGCACTCAGGTCACTCCAGAACAAGTACAAATATGACTCTTGTCATTCAGTGGCGTAACTACGTTAGAAGCGCCCTGAGGCAAACTTTTCCTAGGCGCCCCAACATCCCCCCCCCCCCCCCCCCAGGAACCCAAGCCATCGAGATGACCGAAGCCAAAGAAATCACATATAGTCACGTTCACTTGACCTATGACAGTGGCATAAAACACTGAAATTTGGAGACGTGCTATTTCAGCAAAAAGTTAAAAAAAAAAACAATTATAAAACAGTACATTATATAGATACCAGAATGTGAATTGTACCTCCATTGTTCAATCCTACTCCTAGAATGACTTCTTGCGGGCTTTGTTATCAGCAAAACTATCAATGATCTTGTCAGTGTCCACATCTTCCAGGCGTCAGCTCTCAATCGACAGAATGGCTAGAGAACTAATTCGAACCTCAGACATTGTACTACGCAAGAATGTCTTTATCAACTTCGAAAAACTTCTTTCAGCGCTGGCAACTGTCACAGGAAGTGTCAGATACAGCAAACAAGCAGTGATTATATCCGGAAAGCTGGAAGATGATTCTGAATGAGTTATCAAGATGAATTCGGCCAAGTCCTTGATAGATTTCAGCGCTGACAATGTGACACTGAAAGTCATTTTGAGCAGGAGCAGTTGGTCAGACAGCTCATCTGAAATGTCATCAGAGTACTCCGTGATCAGACTCTTTGACATCTTCAGCAGTTCGTCATCATTCGTTTCAGTAATTGTCATAGGTTTCAAGCATGTGAAGACTTGGTCAGTATCTCGCAGTGACTTGAATCGTGTTGTTATCTGGACAATGGCGTAGTCGATGATTCTGTTGAACACTTCGACCTTATAGCGCTGTTCTGCTGACTCCAGTCTGCAGTCATTTGAAAGTTCATCGTGAAACTTCTTGACACGAGAAATCCTCTCTGAACTGTCAAACTCGGATGGCATGCCCCAACTTTGAGCTAGCTCCTTGGCCGAGAACAAAACAGTCTCCCAGTTGTTGCGAAGTTCACTCAGGTCCTTCAGTAGTGATTCCAACAGAACGCAAACAGATGTGACATCGGATTGTTGTGACTGCATTTTCTTGGAGATGATGTCTAGTGTTCCCAGAATGCGCGACAGTAAAACAATGTTCATCATTGACGAAAAGCGTTCAAAATATTTTTTCAGTGACGATGCTTTGCCTTTCTCATTACTGTCCTTGCCAGTCAGTGACAACACAGTCAACAGTTTTCATCATGTCGACAAACCGGCTGCGAAGAGCTATCAAGGCTTGATTCCGTGATGACCAACATGTAGGATAAAGTCGCTTTAATATAATTGAGCAGCAGCTACTATCTTTCTGCAAGCGATTCCATCTGCTAATAGCACTGAGGAATACATACAGCTTTTCCAGCATGTCAAAAAAGTTCCGAATGTCCTTCATGTTCTTAACAGCATCATTTACGACTAAATTTAATGCATGAGCACTGCAGTGAACATAACGGGCCTTTGGTGCTTTCTGCTTCATTAAAGACTGGACACCCTTGTAAGCACCACTCATGTTGGCGGCTCCGTCATATCCTTGACCGCGAATCTTCTTCAGGTCAGTGACGCTTTCAATTTCCTTTGTAATTACGGATGCCAAATTTTGACCCTTCTGGCTTTCAACATCGGTGAACCCCAAGAACAATTCCTGGATATGCAATCTTACCGGCCTCCCTTCGTCATTCTTTTTGACAGTCACATACCGAAATATTTTGCTCAACTGATCCATGTTTGAGCAATCCACTGTTGTATCCATTATAAGAGATACAAACGGTAAAGGCCGCCATTTCGCCTATGATCTGCTGCTTTACCTCTCTTGCCAGAATGTAAATGATTTCATTTTGAATCGACCCGCTCAAGTACTTGGTGGTTCCTTTTGGCTGCTTCAGCAAGTTTTCCAAAACAGGATCGTACTTGGCAATTAAGTGAATAAATTCCAGGAAACATCCTCGTGAGCCGGGCCTGTCGTCGTCGGTGTAGCCGTCGTTTTCACAGTGACCTCGAAATGCGATGTTGCATTTTGACATGGTAATGATCAGATTCACTATGCGATCCAGAACACAGCGCCAGTACTTATGGTCTTGCATAATCTGTTTGTCGGTCAGGACATCGACAGTGACATTGTTCTTCCAATTAGTAAAAATCTGACAAGCTTTTGCGTGGGTCGCTGAATTTTCGTGTATCTGTATGGAACGCGACAAATTCTTCCAGTTACAAGTACCGCCAGTCCATGAATCACCAATTCTTATCGGTGATGCAAACAGCCAACATGGAATGCAGTAGCACTTGTCACCAGCCGTGCTGTAGGACAACCATGTTCTTCTGAAACTCAAGCCAGACTTCGTTTTGCATGTGTAGAAATGTTCCTGGAAGCTGCGGCCTTTATTAAGACCTTCTGCCTGTTTCGGGAACGGACCAGGCGGCTGCAATGCACCACCCATCTCAACAAATCTCTTTTCAAAAGCACTTAATGTCTTGCTTCCAAAACATGCTCGGTCAGCAGAGGGCGGTAGCAATTCTGTCGATGCACTTGATTCTGGTAGTTGAGCCTCATGTTTAGGAAAATTCTGTTCATTCAGGGCATCATCGGATTCGGAGTGAGTACTGGCATTCTTCTGATCGCCCTCTGGCTGCCGAATATCTTTGTTAGTTATCCCTTGTCCTTCTTCCCGCTGTTCCAAAGTCACACTACAAGACGCTTGTGGAGCAATAAAGTATGCGCTCAGTTTTGGTACTTTTTTCAGCAGTTCACTTTCTGCAACCTCTTTCTGTCTCTCTCGCTTTCTACGCTGAGCACCACTAAGCTTTTTCTTGCCACCATCGCGGGAATTCATACTCATCCTTCTGTCTGGATGCAAAGCAGTCAGAGCAACATACCACTATGCCAAATCAGCTGCTTTGTGAAAGAAAAATACTGTGTTATCACCATACATTTTACTACCAAGGTCCCTGTGCAAAACAGTCAGAGCAACATACTACTATATATATATACCTGAATGAGGAAATCATGCATCTCATCCAACATTTTCTGTTGTGTAGAGACAGTGATAGTGCACTGTAGAAGAGAAGCTGGATGATGCAAGATAAGCAGCCCCCCCCCCCCAGATATATACTATGTCACCTCACCTCTGCTCTCTTGTAAATAAAATAATGCAAGGATAATGCAGTTGATGCTATCAGATGCACAAATATCACAAGAAGCTGACCCACATTCAAAGAAAATACATTTTGCCAGTGGCAGATGAATATTAACTCTGGGCTGTCTTCAAAATCATAGGCCCCTTGAACACAAAACATACACATGCTCTTTGATACACCTTCCTGACTGTATTACATTATATTCCTTGCACAATATAGTACAGTTGTTAGAGGGTATTTTAAGTGTATTGTTTTGAACATTTTTCCAGTAAACAATGAAACAAAATGCATACACCAATGACAAAACTGCCCAATTCAGAACATTTCCATCATAAAAAGTCTACTCAACCTTCTATAGTCCACCAGTATCAGTAAATATGCACAATCTCTGAAGTAGTAAAATCCACATTAAAGAAATCTGTAACTAATAAAGAGGTTGCTGCTAGCAAACAACTTTATATGTCATTGTTTCATTTACAAATAAAGTGCCTGTTGCCCTTGAAGAACAAATTGCCTTTGTTGCATGCATTAAAACATAAGCTAGTAATACCGCAATAGGGAATGGATAGCAAACTGATAACAAGTTCATAGTTACTAGGTATCTTTGCCAAAAAGGACTGCAGCATCCACCCCCCTTTACAACACAGTACAGTATCAGCAATGCATCTACCTACTGTGGGAGTAGAACCCACAGCCTTCAGCATCAAATATAGCCCCCAAACATTCAGTGAATTCAGTTCTCACCACAGCTCTCAACCTCTTAGCAAAAAACACTCTGACAAAGCCAGTAATGGGGGAATATAGCCCCCAAACATATTCAGTGAATTCAGTTCTTACCATAGCTCTCAACCTTAGCACAAAACCTGGATGAAGCCAATAACAGGGGGAATACAGTCCCAAATATAGGGATAAATTTCAAATAACCATCTTATACACTTAGAAAATTGCTAGAATAAAAGCTTTTGTGTTACCATGCACTTTCTGAAGAATATGAAGTCTGATATTCAAATGAGTGTCATTTTTAACATTTGTTAACCAGGAAAGTCTGACTTGGAACAAAAGCTAATTTTTAGCAGAGGCTCAGGGAGAAACACTCCAGACACACACGCAACAAATCCCGCGCGCGCGCACCTCTCGCTCTGAAACAAATCCCGCGCGCGCACCTCTCGCTCTGAAACAAATCCCGCGCGAGCACCTCTCGCTCTGAACAAATCCCGCGAGCACCTCTCGCTCTGAACAAATCCCGCGCGAGCACCTCTCGCTCTGAACAAATCCCGCCGCGAGCACCTCTCGCCTGAAACAAATCCCGCGAGCACCTCTCGCCTGAACAAATCCCGCGCGAGCACCTCTCGCTCTGAAACAAATCCCGCGCGAGCACCTCTCGCTCTGAAACAAATCCCGCGCGAGCACCTCTCGCTCTGAAACAAATCCCGCGCGAGCACCTCTCGCTCTGAAACAAATCCCGCGCGCGCACCTCTCGCTCTGAAACCAATCCCGCAAGCACCTCTCGCTCTGAAACAAATCTCAGCAGCACCTCGCCTGAAACAAATCCACAAGCACACCTCTCGCTCTGAAACAAATCACAAGCACCTCTCGCCTGAAACAATCCAGCACCTCTCTCTGAAACAAATCCTACAAGACACCTCTCGCTCTGAAACAAATCCCACAAGACACCTCTCGCTCTGAAACAAATCCCACAAGACACCTCTCGCTTCTGAAACAAATCCCACAAGACACCTCTCGCTCTGAAACAAATCCCACGCGCACACCTCTCGCTCTGAAACAAATCCCACGCGCACACCTCTCGCTCTGAAACAAATCCCACGCGCACACCTCTCGCTCTGAAACAAATCCCGCGCGCACACCTCTCGCTCTGAAACAAATCCCGCGCGCACACCTCTCGCTCTGAAACAAATCCCGCGCGCACACCTCTCGCTCTGAAACAAATCCCGCGCGCACACCTCTCGCTCTGAAACAAATCCAGCAAGACACCTCTCGCTCTGAAACCAATCCCACACGCGCACCTCTCGCTCTGAAACCAATCCCACACGCGCACCTCTCGCTCTGAAACCAATCCCACACGCGCACCTCTCGCTCTGAAACCAATCCCACACACACACCTCTCGCTCTGAAATCAATCCCACACACACACCTCTCACTCTGAAATCAATCCCACACACACACCTCTCACTCTGAAATCAATCCCACACACACACCTCTCACTCTGAAATCAATCCCACACACACACCTCTCACTCTGAAATCAATCCCACACACACACCTCTCACTCTGAAATCAATCCCACACACACACCTCTCACTCTGAAATCAATCCCACACACACACCTCTCACTCTGAAATCAATCCCACACACACACCTCTCACTCTGAAATCAATCCCACACACACACCTCTCACTCTGAAATCAATCCCACACACACACCTCTCACTCTGAAATCAATCCCACACACACCTCTCACTCTGAAATCAATCCCACACACACACCTCTCACTCTGAAATCAATCCCACACACACACCTCTCACTCTGAAATCAATCCCACACACACACCTCTCACTCTGAAATCAATCCCACACACACACCTCTCACTCTGAAATCAATCCCACACACACACCTCTCACTCTGAAATCAATCCCACACACACACCTCTCACTCTGAAATCAATCCCACACACACACCTCTCACTCTGAAATCAATCCCACACACACACACCTCTCACTCTGAAATCAATCCCACACACACACACCTCTCACTCTGAAATCAATCCCACACACACACACCTCTCACTCTGAAATCAATCCCACACACACACCTCTCACTCTGAAATAAATCCCACACACACACCTCTCACTCTGAAATAAATCCCACACACACACCTCTCACTCTGAAATAAATCCCACACACACACCTCTCACTCTGAAATAAATCCCACACACACACCTCTCACTCTGAAATCCCACACACACACACCTCTCACTCTGAAATCCCACACATACACCTCTCACTCTGAAATCCCACACATACACCTCTCACTCTGAAATCCCACACACACACACACCTCTCACTCTGAAATCCCATCTTCCACACATTACTCGCTCTGAAATCCCATCTTCCATCCTGTCCGTCCGTTTCAGTTCCTGGACCCGCTCGCAAATTACTTGAGTAGTCCTCGACTTAACCGAACCGCTCGCTCGCAAGTAGCCCTCAACTGTCCATTTTGGCTCCTGCTCGCAAACTTGATGTGCTGCACTGCACGCGATGATGTCAGCACACCCGCGACTACACTTCTTAAAGATAAACGCCCTTAAAAAAAAAAAAAAAAAAACTTATTTTTTTTTTTTAATTAAATGCCCTGCCCAAAGTGCCCCCTGCCGCTTGGCGTCCTGAGGCAATTGCCTCACCGCCTCTCGTAGTTACGCCACTGCTGTCATTGTCCATGTTGATGTGAATGACCTGAGCTGTAACTCCCTGAACTACATGAAAAGAGACATGGAGAAGCTCTCTGATCACGTAGCCCAGGCTGGAATGACCCTGACCCCGAGTAGCATCCTGCCCTCACCAAGAATGATACCACGTTAGACAGAAAAAAATTATCAATTTCAACAATTGGCTAAGCTTCTGGTGTCACTCAAAGGGGATCCAGTGTCTGTCAGCCTGGGATGACATGCTCGACAAGCCACGCTGCTTTGCTAGAGACAGCTTGCACCTGTCACCCTTAGGCTTTTGAACACTGGCCAAGTCTCTTGCCACCCCATAGTGCCTTTGTTAGGCAACGCTCAAAAGACAAACACACCGCCGTAATTAGCACAAATAACAAAAAACTGAGGGTAATGCTACTCCATGCCAGAAGTCTAAACCTCAAAATGCACGCACTCGAGACACTCCTCAGTATGGAGAAACTCGATATATGTGCAGTAACAGAAAAGTACAGTTGTGTACACTTACCATAAATGTAGATGTTCGAGTGTATTCAGTGTTGCAGTCATTACATTTGGGCAATCCTGCTGGCAGGTTGCCCTCAGTCGGCCTGAATTCCAAAGTCTTGTGACCTGCATCGGCTGCTGTCGTCAGGGGTATAAAAGAAGCAGCAGACGCCATTTTCTTCAGTTTTTCTTGCCCCAGATGTCAGGTGCCCCCTAAAAGGGTAGCCAAAATTTATATATATAAAAATACATGTACCAATATAAACTCTATGTTCATCTACAAGCAAATACACCACATAGGTTGCATAAATCAGAGAAAGAAAGATAAGTTCCAGCAGAAAAAAGGGGGATGGCGGGTGGGTAACCTGGACTGCAACAGTAAAGACACTCGAACATCTACATTTATGGTAAGTGTACACAACTGTATTATGTTCTTCGTGTTTCACTGTTGCAGTCATTACATTTGGGTACAGTCCCAAAGCTATGGTTGGGAGGCTGGAGCTAAACAGCATTCGGAGCGGCTATGAGGCCCTGCAGAACTGCAGTGGCAAAGACTGCCCTGGATTTAGTGTATTGTGGCAGATGATAGCGCTTTGTAAAGGTGTGCACTGAACTCCAAGTAGCAGCTTACAAAATGTCTCTGGTTGGCAATCCCCTGAGAAATGCTGCTGAAGTGGCTGCAGCTCTGGTTGAATGTGGCCTAATGCTCTTAGGCACTGGCTTGCCATGTTGAAAATAGCAAAAACGAATGCAGTGGCCTATCCACTTAGAAATAGTCTGCTTTGAGATAGCCTTTCCTTGTGATCCTGCAGCATATGCCACTAGTAATTGCTTGTCTTCCTGAAAGCTTTGGTTCTGTCCAAGTAGAATCTAAGCTGTGCATGTCCAAGGAATGCAGAATTCTCTCCCCCTTGTTCTGTGGATTTGGATAAAAAGTTGGCAGATGAATAGTTTGGTTAAGAGCCACACTGGACACCACTTTAGGCATAAATGTCAGGTTTGTCCTCAAACCCTGTCTGGGTAAAACATGATAAAAGGTTCCACAGCTATGAGTGCCTGTAGCTCTGAAACTCGTCTTGCAGAAGTTATTGCTAGGAGCAGAGCTGTTTTCCAAGATAAAAACTTTATATCAGCAGTAGCCGCTGGCTCAAAAGGACGCAGGGTGAGTTTTTCCAAGACATAGTTGAGGTCCCATGCAGGTATTGGTGATCTTGGAGGCCTTAAATTTTTGGCTCCTCTGAGGTAATGCTTTAATAAAAGAGGAGAAAAGACTGGTGGCTCTGTATTGTAATGAGCCGAAATGGCAGAGGCATGAATTGTAATTGATGAAAAAGATAGGCCTTTGTCCAGCATCTCAGTTAAGTATTGCAAAATCTAAGGAATATTTGGTACAGCTGTATCAGTTCCTTGTGCCTGGTTCCAAGCATTGAATCTCTTCCATTTCCAGCATAAGATTTTCTAGTACTAGGCCTTCTGGCTTCCAAAATGACATCCATCACAGCTTTGCCGAGAGGTGTGTTTTGTATGATTACATTATCCACCATGCTGCCAGGTTTAAAGTCCTGAGTTGGCTGTGCAGGATCTGATTGTTTTGCTGGGACAGTAGATGGGGTATTTGAGGTAAGGTCCAAGCTGGGCATTGAGACAAGTTCTTTAGGATTGGATACCAGTACTGGCAGGGCCAGTCTGGGGCAATCAGTATCATCTTTGGCTTCTCCAGTCTGACTTTTAGGAGTACCTTGGGGAGGAGTGGCAGTTGAGGAAAGGCATATACCGATAGTTTTTTCCAGCTGAAAGATAGGGCGTCCATTTTCCATGCTTGTCTGTGATAAGTCCTTGTGCAGAATCTTTTTAGTTGGTAGTTGTGAGGGGAGGCAAATAGATCTATTTCCGGGCATCCTCAACTCCTTGTTCTGCTGAAGACTTGTGGATCCAGCTGCCACTCGTGGGGATCCATGAGGTTTCTGCTTAGTTCATCTGCCAGAGTAATTTCCTTTCCTGGCAGGAATTGTGGCTACAGATGTAGTTGTTAAGTCAGTGTTGTGTCCCACAAAGTCATGGCTAGTCTGCAAAGGGGATAAGAATCTGTGCCCCCCTGCTTGTTTATATACCACATGACTGTGGTGTTGTATGTCTTTATCAGTAGTTGTCCTGGATGATATAGGTCCTTGAAGGCTGTCAGGGTATTTTGAACAGCTAGCATCTCTTTTTGATTGATATGTAGATGCATTTGGTTTGAGGACCATGTGCCCTGAATGCATCTTCCTGCCACGTGGGCTCCCCAGGCATAATCTGATGCATCCGTTGTTAGTGTCTGCCTGACTGGGGGTAATGTGAATGGCTGTCCTTGTTCTGGTGACAAGCCTTCGCCCACCATCGAAACTCCTGTTGCAGGCAGAGAATGAGAGTAATCATTGTCTCCAGGCTGTGGCAATGTTGAGTCCAAACACTTTTTAGGTACCATGGAAGTTACCTCATATGCAGTCTTGCATATGGAATTATTAGTATGCAGGATGCCATGAAGCCCAAAGCCTGCAGAATTTTTCTTGCAGATAACTGGACCTTTATTGCCAACATTTTGAAATAGGTAGTCAGTTGCCTTTGTTTGTCTGGCATGAGATAAATCATCTGGGCAGTTGTATTTAAGCTTGCACCCAGGAAGATTATCTCTTGAGAGGGTACTAGTTTTTATTTCTTTTCGTTGACTATGTATTCTAGGCATGTTAGAAGTCTTTTCACAAACGCCAGATGCTGTAGAAGAATGTCCTTGTTCTCTGCTTGAATTAGACAGTCGTCCAAGTAAGGGTATATTTGTATTCCTCTTTGTCTGCAGAATGCAATTACTGGTGCCAGGCACTTTGTAAAGACCCTGGGTGCAGTAGATAAGCCAAAGGGCAGTGCAGAGAATTGGTAATGCATTGAGGCAGCCTTGAATCTGAGGTATCTTCATAGGTTGATACTAGCTAGGGCATAAGTCTAGCCAGAGTGTGTTTGGCTTTCGCCACCCTTTTAGATTACTTGACTGTGCCTCTGTACAGTAGGTCACAGAAGGTAGCCCTTTTAAGGTTAGTTTACTGTATCTCTGTCAAGCAGGGACACAGACGAGATCCCAGGGGTAAACTTATGATCTCCCATCCACTCGTCAAGATTTCTCTTGAAGAGGGTCAGTGAGGGGCTCTGCCTAACATGGATTGGGATTTTGTTCCAGAGTGAGGGGAGCCTCTGGGATATGAATCTGTCCCACCAGCATGTCCTATTTATTTCTGTGCTGAGGTTCAAGTTCCTGGAGCGTGTAGCTCTAAGGGATTTGGATTTCCTGAGGTGAAGTATGTCCAGTAATTCTGGGTTGGACATGGCTTTATACGTCAGACACAGATCGCCTCTGAGTAGGCAGTACGCAACTGAGTAGAGCTGGAGTTTCTTTAGCCGAACTGCATAGGGCATCTGTTTGAGCCCCTTGATCCTCTTGGTGAGATACTTTTGGGGTCTTTCTAGTTGCTGAAGGTGTCGAGTAAGGTACCTCCCAAACGGGGCATTGTACTCAATTATGGGCCTGATGAGTAGAGGGGCACAATGACCTCTCTTGATCTAGATGTGAACCCTTTCATGATAAGGTGGGCTATATAGAAGGTCTTTCTAACCACTTTGGCAACGTGATTGTCAAAGGAGAGATTGCTATCTACTTGGGTGCCCAAGTCCCTAATTACTTCTTCCGTACTTAATGGATTACCACCTATGTGGTAATTTGTGGGCACTTTGTTTTTCCCAAAGGGGATGACTATGCACTTTTTGGCATTTAGCTTTAGGCCATGGCTCTGGCACCAGTTATCCGTCTCTGTGAGACCCTTTTGGAGGATGCTTGTGTCAGCTGGAGGGTTGATTAAAGCACCCAGTTTGCAGTCATCTGCGAACTTGGTCAGCCATAGCCCACCCGTGTTAGCCCATACCTCGGAGAAATATATACCGAACAAGAGAGGTCCCAGGACTGATCCTTGTGGGACATACTTGTAACTGGTTTAGAGTCTGACATGGCACCTGCTATTCTGACCATGTGGGTTCTATCCCTGAGCCAGTTTGCAACCCATCTTGTGACATAGGGGTTGATATTTAAACTGGTGAGCTTATTTATGATGCCCGAGTGGGGTATTGTGTCGAAGGCTTTTGCGAGGTCCAGGTAGGCTGTGTGGACTACCTTCCCTTCATCTATGGCTTTGATAACCGTTTCAAAGAAGTCAACCAGATTCAAGAGGCAAGATCTGCCCTTAATGAAGCCGAATTGGGTAGGATCCAGCTTCTGGAGGTTCCCAATGTCTTCGTTTATGATTTCCATGATGATACGCTCCATAGCTTTACAGACCAGGCTAGTCAGGCTTATAGGGCGATAGTTTCTGAAGTCTGTTGTAGCACCACCTTTGTGGAGTGGGACCACTGTTGCTGTACGCCATTCCCTGTGTACATATTCTGTAGTAAGGCTGAGATTGAACAGTGACTTTGTATGAGGGTTTAGTTCTTTTTGGAGCTCATGTAAGACGCAGCCCGGGACACAGTCTGGTCTCATTGATGCTGTGTTTTCTGCTTTGGAGAGGGCAGCTCTCACCTGTGCATCTGTGATCTCAGAAGGCTACACTCTCTGTTGGGATAGACATTTGCTCTTTTGGGGGGGGTTTGCACTGAACCTTTCTGCCAGGATGTTGGCAATGTCTGTGGGTTCAGTGTATTTTTTGTCATTTTGCACTAACTCAGAGCATATCTGGGAGTTGCCTTCCAGGTTTCTGACATAACTAAAGAAGGCCTTGTGATTATCTTTAGTGTCTTGTGCAATTTTTCTTTCGAAGCTGGC